>NC_053023.1:601876663-602019346 GCF_003073215.2 Triticum urartu | reverse complement strand
GAGGGAGAGGAGGGTTAGATATTATGTGTGCGCACGGACGTGGACGTGGCGGCTTTATCCAACTAGGATCAAGAGGAACAAGCCGTAGTGAAAAGAGAGAGAGCACCAGAGGAGGGGGGCCTAAAGCAAGCTCGTAGGCAGCAGCAGGAAGCACTCAGTTTATTCGCGCCACTCTAAAAGAGGTAACCAACTTGGTTGGCAACGCGACGCAGAATCTAGTCTAGCAAACAAACGCCGCTCTCGCAGATCCCTCCCTTCCTTCCACCCCAAGAGTCAAAACCCTCGAAAAGCCAGGCTCCACCCCCCACACAGGGCCGGGCCAGGGCGGACGCACATCAGATTCCTTGGGGAAAGAAAGAAAGAAAGGCGGGTGACACCGTGACAGAATCCACTCCTCGCCCGAGATTCCAAAGGCCGCCCGGATACTATTTCTCCCCCCGTCTCCCCCTAGTGCTCCCGCAACTATGGATGGCCAGCCTTTGCCCCCGGCTGACCCGCGCCCTGCTCGCCAATGCCGGCGAGGTTATATGGCTGCCCGATGAGTCACTCGCGCACATATGCTTTACTCGCATTGCGTGGGTCCGCCTCCACATGCAGTAGTAGGATGCTACTCGTGTGTCGTGTGTAACTGTGCGGGGAGCGGGTGGCCGTACTGTGATGGATGCCCATATCCAGCGTAAAAGGAGGAGTGAAGATATGGATTCTGTACTGTGGCCCGAGGGGGGAGCGGATCAGAGCAGGGGGGCCGAGCCGCGAGCGATCCATGGATGATGGATTCGCATGCGAGATGCGCTTCCCTGTGGCTGCACAGCCGTTTGACGCAACGTCGGTCGGGCGCGCCCTAGTGGTGGCCTTGGCACCACCACTGCCGGGCGATCCAATTGGGCTAGCTCCGCTCCGCATAGGGGGCTCGTGCCCGCGGTGTGCCCCCCTCGTAATTGTTGAGTGGAAAGCTCGATGGATGCTCATGGCAGATATGCACAAGCGCGTGCTGGGTCAGAGCCTTAATCATGGCGCGGAGAAGGGGGAAGGCTGTGGTCCAGCCTTTAAATCATGCATGAGGCACCGAGGACGGGAACAGCTCAAGCGAGTAACAATGCACTGATAAAAGGTGGGTGGTAGAGTAGATCGGAGTGGACTGTCATCCTCGTGCTCAGATTCTACCGTTTGCAGCTGCAGACATTTTTTTTAACAAGGCTGCAGACCTTTTGGGGAACTCAAGGAAGGAAGCTATTCTTCATCTTCTGAGATACTACCCCCCTCCTGGTTTATTAGTCCCCTTCATATTCTATGTCAAATTTTGATCTTAAATTTAACTAATAAAATATTAATGCATGTCATAAAAATAATATAATTGGAAACTGCATTTAAATACAAATCCAACAATATAAATTTTGATGACATGCATTAATATTTTGTTAGTTGAATCTTTAATCAAAATTTAACACAAAATACAAAGAAGACTTAGAACATCTTTTATTTGAGGCAAGTTTTTTTTTTTGAGGGAAGAGTGACCAAGAACATCTTATGTACAAGAGAAACCGCCTAAACCAGTCGAAAGAAAAAAAGTGCCATCCTAAACCTGTTACCGGGGACGAAACCCACTTACAAGTGACTGTAAACATGGGGGCTATTTGCCCAGCAGAGTACAGCACCTTAGGCCACTTCCAAAATTACGTTAGTTCATCATTTGGGTTTCCATTTCGCAAGGCAGCGGTGAATTAAACCGCGATTTTAGTTAGCACCACGAGGCAGAAGGTCACCTTCCCCTGCCATAGCCATGATAGATCCCGCCGGCGATGTAGTACCGCTGCCGGCCGCGACCGCCTCTGTTTGAACCGTCCCATGAACCACGACCGGCCGAGCCGATACTGCCGCCTGCGCTGCTTCCTCCTTGACCCCAGAACCCAGTTTGGAATGATGATGCGTTGAATTCTTCCTCCTCCCTCTCGTTGTATTCCAGGATTTTCTGCTTGATGTTTTGCTTCTCCTCGAGCAGAGCCGCCTCTTGCTGCTTTGTGCTCTGAACGAGTGAGCAGTCCCCAGGAATGAGCATTTGCCTTGTCTGCTGCTTGTGCCCTTTCTTCACAAGCACCCTGACGCACACCTTGACCTCACTACCGCCCCCAGCATTACCACTTTCCTCAGCTGTAAGCTCTTCTCCACTCTCTCTTTCAGTGGCTCTCGAGTCCTTTGACCCCTCAACGATTTTCATCGGTACAGTCATATTCAAAGTGGATTTCACCCGTGGCTCCAACTTGCGCGACTCCAAGCTTTCCTGTAGAAGGGCCCTCAGCTCCCGATCAAAGTCTTCCTGCTCCTTAGGGTCAACTTGCACCACCTTATGTCTAACCTGGACCCTTTCTTCTTCATCAGAACCAGAAGGCCTGGTGTCATCGTCATCTACAACCCCATTCCCTGACCTGCCATCTGAGTTTTCTTCGTACAGAGAATCTCCATCTTCACTTCCATCGCGATAGATGCTTCTGCTACCTGAGTAGCTTTCACTGTCTGCTACTTCTTCGTGGCCCCTGCCATTTTTGTCAGGCCTGTTTGCTGAGCTCTTGCAGCTGACATCAGAAGCAGCACTTTCGGATTGTTTCGTCTTCTCATTTTCTTCAAGCTCAGCCAGAGCAGAAGCCAACAGTTCTGGAGATGAATACCTAGTCATGTTAGGCCGTAGCTCAGCAAACATGTCCTGCACCAGTTGTAAAGTAAATTAGGAGCTATACTCACTTTAGAGACATCTCTTAATCAGTTAATCTATAGAAGGATAATCACATATACTGTGGTCTAGCATGCTATTTGAGTACTGCACAATTTGCTAACCAAATTAAAGCAGTTCAACATGGAAGTAAAAGACTAAGCACAATAAACCGGTCTAAGAAGTAAACAGTTCCATGTCCTCCAACATAGTGCACAGGATATCTAAAACAATAATAACAGTGTGCCATAAGTTACAGTCGACGCTAAGTTGCTGACTGACTTTTGTCAACAACGTATTATTATGAATTGGATAATACAAAATCGAGAATATCCAGTTACTTATACGCATTTGGCATTCCTAAATGCACATATCTCTCTAGATATTTTGCATATTGGTGACAGACAAAGTACCCCTTGCTTCCATACTAAGTTTGAAGCCAACCCACTCAACATTGCAGGTCAAAATGTTGAAATGTCACTACCAACTATATCCAGATAATTTCTCTATCTCTCAAGTCACAGCCTGATAGCTATGATGTCCAGAAAAGAGACAAAACAAGCAGAACTGTATTGGCTCACCTTGCACTGGACATTCAACTTGATGTATCATAACAGTTCTTCTCCACTTACATTGTATCATAACCATATGCTTACATATATTCCCTCCGTTCCTAAATATAAGTCTTTTTAGAGATTCCAATAGAAACTACATACAGATGTATATAGACATATTTAGAGTGTAGATTCACTCATTTTGCTCCGTATGTAGTCCATATTGAAATCTCTAAAAAAGACATATATTTAGGAACGGATGGAGTACAATGAAGACTCGACATGCATTTATGCTTTAAAAATGCAACATCTAGTAAGTTGCTGGTGTTTAGAACAACATTACCTGCACATCAAACTCAACATCAAGTGGCAATGGCCCTTTGTTCAGAATATATCTTTGAAAATGTAGCAAAAATCTGTCAAGCTTTCTTTTTGAAGAGCCTCTATCAAAATAGTGACCACACGTCTGGAGAAGTGTAACAATCATCCTTATCCTAAAGAAATCTTCTGGGGGATCAAGCAGATCTTGCTGCACAGGATTAATCCAAAGGATAAATTCACTTATGTGACAAATTACATTGATTCCTTTAGAATAGATGATTAAGCATGCGCAAGGCATTAGAGAGAAAGAATGAGAATCTAGTAACTTCTTTACGTTTGCAGCATACTTATCCAGGATCGCAGAAAAGAGATGCAAACCTTTTTTGGGGGAGATTCATAAGGCATACAGTTCGAATGAATAATTATGCATACCAAGCACGTTAAACAATGAATTTAAGAATAAAAATAAGTTGAAGAATAGCACGGTAAAAGGTACTCTAGTTATCAAGAACATTATCATATTTATAAGAGCATGTGTTTCTTTAAGACATACTAAATTGGAAAAACTTCGCACTGTATAAGCTAGAAAATGGATTGCTGAAATAACAATATAAAGAAAACAAAGTAAAGATAGCTAGTAAGTTTGGATGTGTTTACTCACTTCCAGTGTTCCATGACCAAATACAGTAATAAGGTACAATGTGTCAAATATAACTGATGAATCAATATGCTCGTAGTTATACAGCTCCCCAAGGAATCGCATGTGGGCAAGTTGTCGCTGTTGCATTGCATAGTCATTCAGCTCAAGTCCAACTCTAATCTCTTCTAGAACCTGAATCCAGATACAAGGAAACCACTACATCAGCTAATCCTTTTATAATCAAAGTGTCATTAAATAAAGGGGATCAAACTTTGTTCCTTGATATACTATGTTACTGTTACATATGCGTAATACAAGATTTTTATAATGCTCTACAAAATAACAACATGCTAGTAATCTCAACTAAAAAGACAAAATAAATCTCAAATACAAAAATATACGAAAATATGGAATACACTTGCTAAGCATTTTTTAAAGAACAGTCAGAGCTCAAGGAAAGAAAGAAGAAACAAAGTTGAGCACCAAACACAGAGAACGTAAAGAGAGAACGGAGATAGACATACGACTATACGAGTGCACATGATAGGCTGGAAAACTGGTCCACTATTCATGGTACAACTTTACAGGCCATATATAATATTTTTATGTGAAATGTGAAATGAATTCTGCTACCGACTTCTCATGCAATGGTTTACCGTCTCAGCCAAAGTTTTTCCAAACCATCTGTTTCAGCAAGGTAACTCACCTCATCTACCACAGCCACATGAAAATCATCATGATAGTGACTAAGACCAGCAGTTAGAAGAGCAATCAGATGAACTTGGCTATATTTTCCCTTGTGAACCTTGAGAAAACATTTCACCAGGTACTCCTCACACTCAGCCCAAGGTAACTTGCGTAACTGACGAAGAACATGCTGAACACTTGTTTTATCAAGATCTGAGAAAAGCAGCTTCCTTATGTACTGCATGCATAGAAAGACAATATTAGTTCTTCAATGTAACAATTTATGCACACATAAGTCTGAAAATACCAGAAAGAACAGAAAAAGATAAAAAGACTTACCTGATGCAGAGGTGGCCGGACTTTAGAGACTCTGGCAGATCTTTCTGGTGGTTTGCATAAGTAATAGGCGTTCTCTACAAGTGTGCTGTGGTGTGGATCCAAATTCTTCACATTTTTCAACCTCCTCAGTATTTCCAGCATGTTTGACATGCGAACTGTAGTTCCTTGTGAGAGATAAAGAAAGCGCCCGCAGGTCTCAAGAAGATTGCAGGCCACATCAATGTTATGATGGCTAAAATCATCTAGGCAAGCCTGAAAATGCAAATGATCACAATGACCAAATTAAGTTGGCAGTTGCAAATTGATTGATTTGTGGTGTTGCAAGCTTGCAATATGATAAATTATATCCATTTTGTATGGATGTATGCACGCTAGTCATGCTGCCAACTTCTAAATAAAGATCATGAAGTGAGGGGCATTCAGCGTAGCTATGGCTATCTGCCGCGTCGGATCATGGCACCTTCAGCCCATCAACTTTACAAAAGAGATAATGAAGTTGGGGCATTTGTCAAAGGCGCATTCAGCATAGCAGCAGCCAGCTGTGCATCAATACCAGATAAGGATGTGAAGGGGCAACCGGCCAGGGGATAGGGTCACATTGGGCAAAGACATCATTCTGCATAGTGGCGACTCAGCCGGATTACAGCACCTTCGACTTGTCAACTTTAAATAAGAATAATGAAGGGCGCGTTCCGCAAAACCCTTCAATGCCTAGGGTCTCTCCAGTCCTTCACAAGTGAGAGGATTTGCGCAATTGAGTAGGGTGTAATGCTTTGGCAACTAAAAGGATAAAAGTTAATAAGCACAAATGAGCGTGCAGCTTGGACCTCGCACACAGAAAAGGTCTAATAGTTGCCAGCTGAGCACAAGCTCCCAGCTAGCTCGCAACAAAAGTGGAAAGTTGGGATATGGTCTTACCAGAAGAAAACAGACAGGCGAGAATTTTTCATCGGAGAAAGACAAAATCAATAGTGTGGTCTGAAACCTTCATCCGCAGGAAATGCCATGCCTTTCCATGTGGTCAGAAATTACCCACGTGATCACAGCATGACACATCCACTTGTATCAGTGATTTGGAACATACATAGCTAACTATGTTTCCCAGCCTATCTAGTTAACCTTTGTCCTGCCTACCACATTTAGTGCGCTAATTATTATTCCACGTGGAACAGAACTATTCTGTACCATCCAAAAGGTAGTTAAACAAGAACACAGGGAATTTAAAAACTCAACAGAAGCATAATAAACAGGAAAGCACTAATTCCGTAACTGGATTTATTTGATTTGCTTACCTTCAAACAACTAAAAACAAGGCCTGATGGAGCAATATTGAATTTGCACAATTCCCCAATAAATCTAATATTTCTAATTTTTGTTTCGATTTTGATCTGATCCTGAAAGGAGGAATATAACAGAGAACAATAATTAGTGCTGCAAAGTAGATAACCCTGTTAGTTATACTGAATTTGAATTACATATGTCACCACAGAACAATGGAGCGGTAAAAAAATTGAAAGAACCAAAAACATTTTTTCTTACAAGTGTCAAATAAAACAGTGTATTATCGACAACAAGGACCAGGAAATACATGAATACGAGACAAACCTTCTTGTTCATCAAAAAGTTAAACTCTTCTTCAAGCATTGACAAGAGCATACTTGGGAGATCCTTCATGCATGTGGACAAAGTGGCAACTAAACGGGAGTAGAAAGGTAACAGTTCCAACGAAGTCCTTGGAACATTGAATAAAGCTCGTGCAAGTTTCTTCCTGTTTGCTTTAGAATTCAGATAGCAAAACTCCACCTGAAAGAATGAATAAATGGAGTTTAAGAATAAGGTGGAACCATCTCAAATGCACAGAAGTATGTAATGCAGTTGACCAGTTGTCAACTTGTTATTACCGTCAATTGGTCAATTAGATCTCGGCTCACACACCTTGGCAGCCTCTGAAGCAGGTTGTCCAAACTTGCGCCATCTGTGACTCTTACTTTTTCTCTTTCAATATCTCCTTTTTGATCAGCCTCTTTTTCTTTAGAAATTTCTTTGCCTGTTTTATCTTTTTTTTCTCTATTCTTGGATCCAACATTTGTTTTTCCTTCCAACTGGTGCTCAGGGACAGAAGCTTCAGCATTGTTTTGAACTTCAGCTCCTTGTTCCAATTTATGCTCCTAAAACAAAATTTAGCATATTTGCCACAGATTGGTCAAATACTTTATGAAGATATAAATAAAGTGGGGTCAGGTGCAATGGCCTAGAAAAAATCTAGCAGCTATCTCAAAAAAAGGTACTCCACACTAAAAGGTTAATTAGCATAAGTCATGACAGTAGGGGGGAGACGATGGCAGCATGTGATAAAAAGACAAGGAAGTATGCGGGAGTAACCAAACGGGGGCAAACTTTCAAGTAAAAGAAAATATGGAAAATTTAGAATAAAAAGAATGAGCTGGCTACATAGTCAGAAATTACCAACTCGACATGGCAATATTTGATAATTCTGTTCATTAAGACAAATATTATTGAACATCATGTAAGCTCCATTTGGCGTCACTGTTTATTATGATAATCTTGTTTGCTTGACCCATTTTTAGGTGTTTGACTAGCTACTTTTGTCAGTCTAATTGCAAAACATATGAGATTAGATGTAATGGTGATCATTGGATAACATAATTTATCTAGCTTTAGTTTCATTACCACACAGAATTTCGCAAGTTCCTCACGGTAATTTTAAAGATGAGCACACAAAAGCAACCACAAAATGAGCCTTTATGTTGTACAGCACAAATTTCGTGAGTATGAGAGACCCTTCTTACACCAGTTTGTTCGTGAACCTTTCCATGTTGATCTACCAACTTTGGTTCAGCTTCTCCCAATAGTACACCAGGCACGAATACTCTGCTCAAAAGGATATACATAGGTTCAAAATAATGACATAGTACAATTACTGCAGTTCTCCAAACTGTAGACGGAAGTAAAATATGATCAAAACGCAGGGAAACCTGAGATCAGGCAAAGACTCATAAAATGCCTTTGTGTCTTCATCATCCCAGATAGGTTCTACTGCAGAAAAATGTTTCCCAGAAGGGGATAACTCTGACGCCGTAGTTACCCTTGTTGTATGTCCATCATCTGGCATAACAGGAGGCTGCATATCAAGAGCTTCAGCTAAGCTGCAAGAGAACATATTTGAATGTTTCACAAGATTTCTGCAAGCAGATGTATATGGTCCAAAAATATGCCAATAAACTAAACAACAAAGTGAAAAACATAATTGAAGCAACAGTTTATTTATTCTCTCCTCAACAGTTTCTGTTGTTTAAAATATAGAGAAAGCTCAGCCGAACAACAGAGACTGTTAGCCATCTGCAGACTACCATGATAGTGATAGGCACTATATTGACTGCTAAAATTACTAGTTAACTAATTCCGAACCATAGGTTCTTCTTTTTGGTGAACTAGCAAAAGGGCCCGTGTGTTGCAACGGGAGAAAAAAATCCTTATCACCAAAAATAATTTTGCAAAGGAAAATTCGCCACCCACGTCCTCAATTTGAACACAACACCCCACTCGTGTTACGGCTTATTCTCTCTCCATGTATTTGTTGATTGCAATGAATGACAACATATTAGAAACTATAATAATGTAACTAAAGATCAAGTGTCCACAATATTCTCATAAAATGCAAATGTTGAAAGGCTATGCTACAAAATATAGTATAAAGTGGAATTAACATCGGGGCTAGATTTGCCAATACAACGAGCAAATGGTGTGCTAATAAGTTTGCCAGGAATATGTTAGAAAAGCAACAAAAGCGCTAGCACATCACTCAAAAAACAGGTAAATACAACATATTGTGCAAATTAGCTAAAGAATCACCCTCATACAAAAATATAGGGGTCAGAAAACAGGCAGAATATCCACCCCATTATTTAATTCTGTTTTTGTTGGCCCCCATCACGCATGTCGCAATATCAGGGCTTAATTTCTTTGCCTATTTAATGGGTCTTTCCTTTTTCTCCCATCAACCGTTCATGCAAGTCCCTCTCTTTAATTCCATTTCACCATTTACTGGTTCTTTTACCCATTTACTGGTTCTTTCCTTTCTCTCATTGCCCACCATAATCCCACCAACATGCAAGTCCCTCTTTAATTCCTTTTTTGATAGCCCACCGCCACGCACGATTTTATGGATCTTTCCATTTTGCGATTGCCCTCGTAACGTCCCATCTTGCCTCTGTGTACTGATTTTCTAGTCTGCTTGTTGATTTAGACACGTGCTAACATATATAAATCGGTAGATTTTGATGTAAAAAATCGATACGGGGCTATTTAATGGATGAACCGAAATTGCTGCTATGTTGCCTCGCTTGGGCCTTGGGCCGGAAGAAGCAGCCCAAATAGAGGTGAGCTTCGTAGTTGGGCCGACCCAAGGCCTATCTCCCCCTCCTTAACCTAGCGTCAGGGGAGAGCCTCTGATCGATCCCCATCTCCCCCCGAGCGCCGTCACGCGCAGGAGAGGGCAGCGCCCACTCCCAATCCCCCTCTCTCCCTCGATCCCCTCCCATGGGGCCTACTCATGCTCGCGCACTGACCCACCGCCCGACTTCCATTCCGGTGGAGCTCCGCTGCCCTTCTCAGCCCCCTGTTTCTCCTCCTCGCCTCGGCTTCGTGCGCCCACAACCCGACCTTCGCGGCCATGGCCGGCAGCCGAGCAGCCCCTGCCAAGCCGCCTCCCGTCTTCCTCGGCTCCGGCCACCTCTACCACGCGCGCGCGCGACCAGCACCACCTTGATCCACCCAGCCGCCCTGCTTCCCTCGAAACGTTTTTTCCAGATCCACTAAAACAGGGAGTGCGGGTTTAATAATAAAAAACACAAGGGTGTCTTTGCAATAACGTCGCGACGGTGAACCCGACAGAATCAATGTGTGCTTTATTAGTAGGTAAAAGATAAAAGATAAAAGATGAAGATATACTTGACACTTGGTCCTTTCGCCATATGACCAACACATTAACTTCAGTTTTGTAATAGAAGATAAAGATGAAGGAGCAGTAAAATAAGAGTAAAAATTGAAAGGAACTTCAATTAAGCGAATAAGGTGAACTACTTGTGCAGCTGCATGAGAGATAAATAAATATGGTGGTACATGTCTCGATAAGGAAGCTCACGATGAAACGCAGCGCAATAACTGATCGAAAGATTTCCGAAGCTTCTCATACAAGGCAGTATTCTCATCACTTAGTTCCCCTTTGACATTTAAAATCTTTGCATTTTCAGACTCCATTGCACGAAGAGACTGCACGGTGGATGTTATGCATGAAATGGCAGCATAATAAACATGCTGAAGCAATAATTGAGCAAAAGATTAGCCTAACAACATTATGTTGGAAAAGTTTTATACCGCATGTTCTGACTGGAGAATTGCAACTGCGGCATCATAGTAAGAGCTCAAGGATTTCTTAAAGAACGTCTTCAGATCATCGGTAATATTGAGGCCCATAAAAAACTGCAGCATATAGAATAAATGCCGTGAATAGCAACAAGTGGTTAGAACTGTACAATTACCTCATTGTGGAACAGAGCCAGTCACTGAAAGAACTAATTGCACGTATCAATGAGCCTAAGAAAAGGTAAACATGTTGCTAATGATGGCACGTCAGCAGAATAATTCAGATTATCATATGCATACATCATTGCGCTATACGAAAAGTTACATTTGGGGGCCTGCAGATTTGCCCATTACTGTGAAGACAGAGACATGTATCATATCTTTTTTCGACATTTTAGGGGGGTTTCTTGATGTCTGCATATATAAGAATGTACCCCGGGCCACAATGAAGATTACTGAATTACTACAGACAGATCACCTCTACCATTTTCTTTATGATCAGCTACTACACAATTAAACTAAAATTTGGCTGACCTCATCATAAGCTTCTTGCCCATGTTTTTGTAATCCAAGAAAATGCTTTCCTTGGCGAGCAAAACTAGCAAGGAGAGTCAAATTTGTCTGAGTTGTTTCACGGTCCTTCAAATGTTCCACCGACGTCAGATCCTTTATAATGTTTATGAAAGTACTAGCATCTTCAACAATTCCAACAAAATACAATTCCATAAGAAGCTTCAGTGTGCTTCTTTTCTTCATGGCCCTTGAGTTCTTATCTGGATCTATATCATCTCCAGCTTTCCCTGGAAAGAAGGCTTTCAGCAGTCCTTGAATAAGGCAAGGAGAGAAGTCCTTGTACCTTTGATGAAGTAGCGAGCATATCTGCAACAAATAAGATTAACAGACAAGTATTCCATCATATGAATTTCACATCCACACATGTAAAACATTTGAGAAAATGAGTTTTGTCAAATTTATTAATCATTTGGAGATCAAGGGAATAATGCAAATAGTAACATGGGCTACATGCCAATAAATAAAAATAAAGTAAAGTTCATATGCAATGATGTGCAAATCAGATATAGGTAAAAATACACATTAATAACTGGGGGAAAATAATCAGACTGAACAAATTTAGAATATATCTACCAGATAAGGAAAACCATTGTACATGTATCGGTGGTTGCTCCCACTATCTCAACCATGAAACAATGCCTTCAGATCTGTGCACATTCTCTCACCCTACTAGAAACGTAGTGTGACAGAGTGCGCACAGATCTAAGGGCACATTTCGCGACTGAGGTAGTGGGAGCATCCATCCATACAAGCACAAACCCACTCATGGACAGGAGATTATGTAATCAATAGAAACAACTGATTTAAGACATGGTAAAAAGTTTATATAATCAAATATGGTGAGCAGGGATGTGAGACAGAACCTAAGAATGCATTAAGAGTTCAAGACTAGGAGGTACTGTAACTACTATACCTGAACAGCAGCTTGTATATCAGCAGAACGAAGTTTGGCCTCACAAATGTAAGAAACTGCTTCACTGACAAATTTGCTTAGATTCACACTTTTCAATTCTTCCATTAAGCCATCCTTTTGTTCATCGTTTATCGCTTTGAGCTTCTTGATAACTGCTGTGTTGCGCTTAATACTGGAATCAAGAGTTCTCAGGTGACTTGCATCTAAAATGAATGATTGACCACGTCATAATTATGTATTCCATGTATCAAGATAGAAACTTGTACATTCAAGACTCAGGTGAGCAAAACATCCGGAAAAGAATAGATAGAGGAAAAAAACAGACATAATGAACACTGTTCCAGCAGGCAGGCACATTAGGTTGTTTGTACAACCGCATGGAAAGTTGTGTCACTATAAGCTATAGGGGATCAATGAATGCTTGGTCCAAGAGAATTCCATGCTCTTTAACAAGGATTGGTCCAAGAGAATTCCATGCTCTTTAACAAGGATGCTAGCCAACGAGAAAACTGTGAAACAATTTGATTTCTAAACCTACACGTGTGAACTAGCTAGTAGCTACCAAAGCAAAGCATGGTTCACATTCCAAACCATGTTTTTATAGGATGCGTGGGTATGTATGAGTAACTCTAAACACTGCCCTGCCTCTAAGAAGCTCCATTTCATTATTTTTAGTATTACCACCTACATGTTTAATGGATATGTATCACTGAGTTGCAAATTAAGTCTAAATGAATGTGCTACTGATTTAGTCCTAGGAAGAGTATCGCAATAAACTTTCTTGCACATAGTAGGAACCAACTCATCTACCTACCGAGTTCTGCAACATCAAGATCTTATGAACTTCGTTTAGATAGGACGTAACACTTTACTATGTGAATTTCAATTCGTCCTGGTTAGACTAAGCAAATCACTAGAACTTCCATTAAATAGGCATTACTCAAAGAACAATGGAAGTACCAGGCCTCTCAGGGTTTAGGTTACTCTGGCGGAGAGCCGTCTTTACGTCAATAAGCTTCTTGTATTCTTCAAGACGGACCACCTACAAACAATCAACATTTAGAACAAATCAGAAATTTTGAACTTGAAGAAGTACGAAGATTGCAACATATACAATGACTGATTAATTCTACCCAGGCTTTTAAAGATGCGCGAGAGAAAAGAAGCTAAGTGCACAAGGCCATTTATTTAATTGGTGTGATGTTGCCAAAACATTTTTCCTTGATTTAAAATGCACTTGGCATCTTCTTAAAGGCATTTGGGCAGCTTGCTCACGGTGACATGGGAATAAAGAGGCAATAGGAGAGAATTTACACCAAATAATGCCAAGCAACTACCCTTAATCACTTTGTCTTGAACCTGACACAACTGTAATACTTTCAAAGGTGGGCTCTACATAGGGTGTACCCTACCTTTTGTTAACTATTGTTAGCCAAGCACGAGAAACCTAATCAAGTTAGACTACAGGGGTACTGCAGTATCATATATAAAAAGGTTAATGATATTATGAAATTCAAATACATCGTCACTACTGAATAACAATCCTCACAACTTTTAAAATCATTTACTCACAAGATATAGAGGTAATCCAAAATTCTACAGAATACAAACATAGTGAAACATACTGACGATAGTAACACTGTGGAAGGACAGGAATTAGTAAGTTTTAACTACAAGGTTGGAACATCAGTAAAATATCAGGCAGGCGGTTACACATTTTGAGGCTACTCATTTCGTATCATTGTTACTTGAGTTCTACCATTCTCACCTCATTGTTATGATGCCCCTCTTCATCCTGCTTTTTCCCCTCGTGGCTCTCATTCTCCATGTGCTCCATTCCTTTTCTCCGCAAGCCAGATGTGGACAGTCACGCCAAGCTGCCAAGCAAACTCAAAATGGCACATCAGCACTAAATATTTTGCTGGAACCTCAATTACAGAACGATAATCTCTAGATTAGAAAGAGCATAAGCACACGAAAACAAATTATCGGGGTATAAACCCTAGAGATAATACAGCACAGAGCTCGCCTGCTGCTCTGCTAGAAACCTAACGATGGTAACTGGAATTAATGCGTAACGGCCGTCACTAAGGGGCGGATCTAGATGGTGCGCAACCGACCCAGAATTCGTGGGGGCTGGACAGGAAGAAAAAAAAGGCTGATACCTTAAAACCCAATGTCCAGCATGACGAACGGCGTGCGGGAGCGGAGACACCAGGGTCGCGCTGAGGTAGAACGGGAACGGCGGTGGCGGTGACGCGCGTGAGAGGGGCAGGGGGTGTGGGGGCTGAGACGTCGGCGGTGGCCTCTAGGCACGGCACGGCACGGCGGCAGCTCTAGGGCACGGCGGTGACACCTGGGAGGAGAGATTTTGTGGGGGGTTCAGTTTGGAGCTTTGGATTCGGAGGGGAGAGGGAGAAAGAAACAGGACGATGGAGACGTGGAGGGGTGGAGGGGTGGGATTTCGATTGTCGCCGACTCGATGTCAATGGCATACCTGGCCTTTTTTTTTGAGAAAGCATACCTCTTTTTTTTAGCAATTCTTTAAGTGTTTTTGAGCATTTTTGGAAAGCATATCTGACCGTATGGGCCGTTTTTTTTCTGGGGCGTATGGGTCGTGCTTGCCCCTGTCCCCGCGCTCCTCCTACTCCGGGCAGAGCGGACTCCCGTCCTCCGACGACGATGATCGCCCGTACCCGCGCTTCCCGCACGCGGGGGGGGGCTGGGTGGCCGGAGTGGAGGACGGCAGGCCATCGCAAGTCCTGGGGCAGCGCCTTCGTCCGCCCGCGCAGGTGGCGTCCTCGGGCTGCAAGGGCATGCCCTCCGTGGGCCACAGGCGCAGCCACGACGGCGACGAGGCGCTGGCCAGCGACGGTCTTGGAAGGACACGCTTCTCGGGCGGAGCCGCGGCAAGGAGCCGGCCGCGCCTCCACCCGCCCCTGCGCGCAGTCGCACCCCAACCTCGCGTCGCAGACACGGTTCCTCCAAGGACAGGCGCGTCGACTGCGCCCCAAGGGAGAGCCGCTCTGGGGCTAGAACGGGCTCCAGCCGCTCCCGCGGGGCGTCCTCCTCGCGCGTGCCGGCAGCCTCTGCCATCCCGTTGCTCGCGCCGCCCCGGCCTCTGCCTTGTGCTCCGGGTGGCGCGCAGGAGGACGATCCGGTGGGCGCCTTCTTCGACGTGGCCGACAAGGTGTTGCCGCCTCCACCAAGGGTGGACGCGCGGGCGGCGGCAGTGGTGGACAAGCCACTCCGCTTCACTGACCAAGAGGGAGCTGGTAGCGGCTGCGACGACGTCATCGACATGGGTCCGGCCCTCTCACTCGCGCGCCACTCCCCCAGTCCGGCCACCACCCACACTGTGCAGCTCGGCGCGGTGACCTCCCAGGTTTGCCACCTGCAGATCGCCGGCGAGGGCGGGGAGGGGGCGGGCCAGCTGTTTGCCCCTGCTGCGCCATCCGCCCTGGGCAAGCCTCCTGCCAGAGCCAAGACGCCCGCCCGCCCCAGGCCTGCCGCGGTGCCGACCCGCCAGAGCGCCCGCCAGGCGAAGAACCCGTCCACCGTTCCGGTCAGCAGCGGGCAACGCTCCGCATCGTCCACGGCCTTGGCATCCTCGGGCCCAAAGAAATCATGACGGCCAAGGCGGCGGAGGCGCTCATCCGCCGTTTCGACGAGCCACTGTCTGACTCCGACATCAAGGTCATCGCGAAGCTCACGAACCTCGACGCCGCGGCGCTCAAGATTGCCGCGGGCATGCACGGTCCTGACGGAGAGGCCTCGCAGGCCACCACCTCTCCATGTTAGTGTCCCTTAGCCGTAGTAGTCTCCGGCGGCCCCATGCGCTCGGCTGGGGCGTGTCAGGTTTCTTCATGCAGTGTAATAGTGTAGGTCTCTTCAGAGAGCGAGGTGTAGCTGTTCGCCGGCGGAATTTGGGGCCTGTTGGTGGCCGCTGGCGATCCCCCGGACCGATGGTGGTGTATCTGTGTTTGTTTTCTTCTTGTAGTTGTAGTCGTCGGAGCTACCATCTGTTTCCCCATGAGTGATCCCAATTGCCCGATTATGAGTTGGAACGTGCGAGGTTTGAACTCACCGGCACGGCGGGAAGTAGTTTTGGAGACGGCGGAGGCGCACAAGCTGGCCATCCTATGCCTGCAAGAAACGAAAATCGACGAGTGGAGTAGGGCCCTAGTTAGGGAGACGGGAGGAACGCGGCTCGCCGACTGCGCCGTCCTCCCTGCCATGGGCACAAGGGGAGGAGTCGCAATCTTCCGAGACAGAAACAGAGTAGAGGTGCTCTCTCAGGCCGTCGGTTGCTTCTCAATCACTGCCAAGATCAGCATTGTCGCTAGCAGGGCTACATTCTGGCTCACCTCCGTCTACGGGCCGGTCGACGACGGAAGGAAGAACGACTTCCTGGCTGAACTGGCGCGGGCTGCTCCTTCGCCGGACGCCCCATGGCTCATCAACGGTGATTTCAACATGATATATGAGGCACGCGACAAGAACAACACCAACATTAATCGTAGGATCATGGGAAAGTTTCGTGCTGCGATCGACGCGGCTGGTCTCAAGGAGATTAAGTGCAAGAACAGAGGATTCACCTGGAGCAACGAGCGTGTGTCGCCAACCCTCGTCAGCATAGACAAATTCTTCTACACCACGGCCTGGGCATCCATGTTTCCATCCTACCTCCTTCATGCCCCATCTACCTCCTGCTCCGACCACTGCCCACTGCTGCTGGCGGAGGCGGAGGCGCCTCGCCGCGCAGCTCGCTTTCGTTTCGAGTCGTTCTTGCACTTTCGACACCACGGTGCACAGGGCGTGGGATCACCCGGTGGCCTCTAGCTGCGCCTTCAAGCGGATCAACACTAAGCTAGCTCGAGTGGCCCGTGACCTGAAGATCTGGGCCAAGGGTTTCTTCAGTGAGACAAAGCTCCAAATGCACATTGCAAATGAAATCGTGCTCCGCCTTGACATAGCTCAGGAAAGTAGACAGCTAACATTAGAGGAGCTGCAGTTGCGGAAAAAGCTTAAAATGCGTGTCCTCGGACTCGCTGCCATTGAGAGGACTCGGAGGAGACAGGCCTCGCGCGTCACCTGGATGCGCGTGGGAGAAGCAAAGTTGGCGTTCTTCCAGGCAAAGATCAACTCGCGGCGCCGGAAAAACTTCATCCATGCGCTGCACACCCAAGACTCTGTTGCCACCTCCCACGGCGACAAAGAGCGGATCATCCATGAGCACTTCCGCTCCACACTGGGTTCCTCATCGCCTCGCACTCGTACCATCAATTGGGGGTCCATCCAGCTGCCGTCCCTGCCGGTAGTCGGCCTCGATAACCCTTTCACCGAGGACGAGGTGTGGACTGCGATCTGCAAGTCCCCGTAGGAGAAGTCCCCGGGCCCGGACGGCTTCAACGACACCTTCTTCCGCTCGTGTTGGTCCATCATCAAGGGCGACGTCATGACCGCCTTCCACCAATTCTACAACCTCTCCGGCGGCGATTTGTCGATGATCAACAAGGCCACAATCATCCTCCTGCCTAAGAAGGACGGGGCAACGGAGATCTCCCACTTCAGACCAATCAGTTTGATCCACTCAGTAGCCAAGCTTATCTCCAAAGTTCTCTCCATTAGGCTAGCATCGGTCATCGACTCCATCATCTCACCGGCGCAGACGGCTTTCCTGAAATCCAAATGCATCCACGACAGTTTTCTCTTCGTGCAAAACTCCATTCGAGCTCTCCACCGCCGCAAGACGCTAGGGTTACTAGTTAAGCTAGATATAGCAAAGGGTTCGACACAGTCTCCTGGGAATACCTACTGGAGCTACTGCAGCAGCTAGGGTTTAGTGTGCGTTGGCGCGATTGGGTGGCCCGTCTGCTAGCCTCGGCTTCCTCTGCGGTATCGCTCAACGGCTCGACAGGCCCTGGAATCCTCCACCTCCGCGGATTGCGCCAGGGCGACCCGCTCTCCCCCTTCCTATTCATTCTAGCCATCGACCCGCTGCACCACCTCATTGAGGCGGCAGTAGAGCAACAGCTGCTGCATCGTCTACCTGGCCACGATCTCGCGCTCCGCGTCAGTCTCTACGCTGATGACGCTGTCATCTTCATAAACCCTAGACGTGAAGAAGTGAGCTCTCTGCTACAAATCTTCAGCAACTTTGGTAAGGCGACGGGACTTTGCATCAACCCAGCCAAGTCCACGGTCTCGCTGATCCGATGCGAGAGCATCAACGTCGGCGACGTGCTCCAGGGTTTTGCTGGCTCCATCACCCCATTCCCCATCAAATATCTCAGGCTGCCAGTCTCTACAGGCCGCCTGAGATTGGCCCATTTCCAGTTCATCGTCGACAGAATCAAGGCAAGGCTCGCGGGTTGGAAGGGCAAGCTTCTGCCGCTGGCTGGGCGCCGCGTCCTCGTCCGATGCGTGTTGAGCGCCATGCCAACCTTCGCCCTCACTGCCCTGCGGGTCCCAAAGAAGATCATCAAGGAGATAGACAAGTGCAGGCGGCGTTTTCTCTGGCGCCAGGATGAGGAGATTTCGGGTGCCAGCTGCAAGGTAAACTGGCCTACAATCTACGCCCCGACGGAGCTGGGGGACTGGGCATTCCTGACCTGCAGCGCTTCGGCAGAGCGCTGCGTTTGCGCTGGCTGTGTACCGCCTGGCACCACCCGGAGCGGCCGTGGGTGGGCACGGACCTGCCTTGCGACCAAGCTGACAAGGCGCTGTTCGCAGCCTCCACTAGGGTGGCGATCGGGGACGGGGCTCGGGCCTCCTTCTGGATCTCCCCCTGGATCGGCCACGGCTGCCTCTCGCAGCAATTCCCAAGGTTGTTCAGCCATTCACGACGCAAGAATAGATCGGTCAGGGAGGCCCTCGGCGATGACATGTGGATCCGCGACCTCGGGCACGGCGAAAACCTGCACCTTCTGCCAGACGTCCTCGCCCTCCACCGCCAGCTTCAAGGGGCGGGCGCGCACCTGCAGCCGGAGGCGCCTGATGGCCTGACGTGGTGCACAGCGAGCTCCGGACAGTACTCAGCAAGGTCAGCCTACCTGGCGCAGTTCCAAGGAAGAACGGTCACCCAGTTCGATCGACTGGTATGGAAGGCCTGGGCGCCTGGCAAGATCAAATTCTTCGCCTGGTTGCTCCTGCAGGATCGGCTATGGTGCGACGACCGGCTGCAGCGGCGGGGATGGACCAACGCCTACTTCTGCCAGTTATGCGTCAGAAATTTGGAGTCCTTGAGTCACCTTTTCTGGGACTGCCAGGTGGCCGGATGTGTCTGGGCCGAGCTGGGACGGTGGCACGGCGGCTCAGCTCTCGCCCCGACCGGGAGTAGGAGCCACCACAGCTCCACCATGATTGTCCAAGGGATCCTGGAGCGCACACAGCAGCAATGGCGCAAAGGCGTTTGGACTCTGTGTTGGCTCGCTTGCTGGGAGATATGGCAGGAGAGAAACCATTGCACTTTCAGGCAGCAACTCCCATGTGTGCCAAGAATCATCAACTGCATCAGAGACAGCATCGAGCTATGGAGAATCACAGGAGCTACGTGCTTAGAGAGCCCCTTCGGGGACCCCCCTTGAGAGATAAACCCTCCCCCTTCTTTGGGTGTTGACCGGCTGTGGCACACCCTAAAACATCGATCCTAGGATCTACACCAACTTTGTTTTTCCCACTGCTTTCTGCTATGATCAATGAAAAAGCCAGCAATAGCTGGATCTTTCAAAAAAACATGTTGTTCTTTGAAAGAAGTAATCAAATTGTAGGCTATATACATCATCTAATTCTATCTAGGATTGTACCAATTTAGTATGTAGTTTCTTAATAAATTAGTCGTATTATATGGGGTATTGTAGCTAGTTCTATCTAGGGTTACAGTAATTTAGTATGCAGGTTCATATTAAATCTTGTGTGTTGTTTTCACAATTGAATGATTTCTTCTTCTTAATATAGCATGTTGTTCTAGATTTGGTAGTATGGTACTACTTCTTATTCTTACTAATACAATCTACTTATGAAGTATGTGTTACCCTATGAATCTTTGTTCACATTATTGATGACTGTGCTTAGTAACAAGTCATGTCTGACTCTACGCTTGTTGTTGCCAGACCAACACATCTGTACTACAGGATTAAAGAAGAAACACCGGAGGATGATTGTCCTATAGCCAAACATGTGCTGAGAAAAGATGTGGTCTATGAAATTGATATGGATTCACAGGGTTCACATGATACCAATTAGATTGATATAGGCTTAGTCAACGGGTCTGCAACATTCAGATCCGTATGTATCTTGCAAATTTCTATGTCTCCCACCTGAACTAGATCCCGGATGGAATTGAAGCGTCTCTTGATGTGCTTGGTTCTCTTGTGAAATCTGGATTCCTTCGCTAAGGCAATTGCTCCAGTATTGTCATAAAAGATTTTCATTGGACCCGATGCACTAGGTATGACACCTAGATCGGATATGAACTCCTTCATCCAGACTCCTTCATTTGCTGCTTCCGAAGCAGCTATGTACTCCGCTTCACACGTAGATCCCGCCACGACGCTTTGTTTAGAACTGCACCAACTGACAACTCCACCGTCCAATGTAAACACGTATCCGATTTGTGATTTAGAATCATCCGGATCAGTGTCAAAGCTTGCATCAACGTAACCATTTACAATGAGCTCTTTACATAAACAAGAAACATATCCTTAGTCCTTTTCAGGTATTTCAGGATGTTCTTGACCGCTGTCCAGTGATCCACTCCTGGATTACTTTGGTACCTCCCTGCTAGACTTATAGCAAGGCACACATCAGGTCTGGTACACAGCATTTCATACATGATAGAGCCCATGGCTGCAGCATAGGGAACATCTTTCATCTTCTCTCTATCTTCTACAGTGGTCGGGCATTGAGTCTTACTCAACTTCACACCTTGTAACATAGGCAAGAACCCTTTCTTTGCTTGATCCATTTTGAACTTCTTCAAAACTTTGTCAAGGTATGTGCTTTGTGAAAGTCCAATTAAGTGTCTTGATCTATCTCTATAGATCTTGATGCCCAATATATTGTTGGGGAACGTTGCAGAAAACAAAAAAAATTCTACGGTTTCACCAAGATCTATCTATGAGTTCATCTAGCAACGAGTGATCGGAGTGCATCTACATACCCTTGTAGATCGCGCGCGGAAGCGTTCAAGAGAACGTGGATGATGGAGTCGTACTCGTCGTGATTCAAATCACCGATGACCAAGCGCCGAACGGACGGCACCTCCGCGTTCAACACACGTACGGTTGGGAAGACGTCTCCTCCTTCTTCATCCAGCAAGGGGGGGGGAGAGGTTGATGAAGATCCAGCAGCACGACGGCATGGTGGTGGATGCAGCAGTGATCGCAGCAGGGCTTCGCCGTTCTTCTGCGAGAGGGAGAGGTGTAGCAGGGGAAAGGGAGGCGCCAAGGCTTGGGGTGCGGCTGCCCTCCCTCCCCCTCCTTTATATAGGCCCCCTAGGAGATGGGATCTCCTAGGGGGGGCGGCGGCCAAGGGGGAGGAGTGCCCCCCAAGGCAAGTGGAGGCGCCCCCTCCCCTAGGGTTCCCAACCCTAGGCGCATGGGGGGCCCAAGGGGGGGCGCACCAGCCCACTATGGGCTGGTTCCCTCCCCACTTCAGCCCATGGGGCCCTCCGGGATGGGTGGCCCCACCCAGTGGACCCCCGGGACCCTTCCGGTTGTCCCTGTACAATACCAGTGACCCCGAAACTCTCCCGATGGCCGAAACTGCACTTTCTATATATAATTCTTCACCTCCGGACCATTCCGGAACTCCACGTGACGTCCGGGATCTCATCCGGGACTCCGAACAACTTTCGGATTACTGCATACTCATATCTCTACAACCCTAGCGTCACCGAACCTTAAGTGTGTAGACCCTATGGGTTCGGGAGACATGTAGACATGACCGAGACGGCTCTCCAGTCAATAACCAACAGCGGGATCTAGATACCCATGTTGGCTCCCACATGCTCCTTGATGATCTCATCGGATGAACCACGATGTCGAGGATTCAAGCAATCCCGTATACAATTCCCTTTGTCAATCGGTGCGTTACTTGCCCGAGATTCGATCGTCGGTATCCCAATACCTCGTTCAATCTCGTTACCGGCAAGTCACTTTACTCGTACCGTAATGCATGATCCCGTGACTAGACACTTGGTCACTTTGAGCTCATTATGATGATGCATTACCGAGTGGGCCCAGAGATACCTCTCCATCATACGGAGTGACAAATCCCAGTCTTGATCCGTGTCAACCCAACAGACACTTTCGGAGATACCCGTAGTATAACTTTATAGTCACCCAGTTACGTTGTGACGTTTGGTACACCCAAAGCACTCCTACGGTATCCGGGAGTTACACGATCTCATGGTCTAAGGAAAAGATACTTGACATTGGAAAAACTCTAGCAAACGAACTATACGATCTTGTGCTATGTTTAAGATTGGGTCTTGTCCATCACATCATTCTCCTAATGATGTGATCTCATTATCAATGACATCCAATGTCCATAGTCAGGAAACCATGACTATCTGTTGATCAACGAGCTAGTCAACTAGAGGCTTACTAGGGACATGTTGGTGTCTATCTATTCACACATGTATTACGATTTCCGGATAACACAATTATAGCATGAATAAAAGATAATCATCATGAACAAGGAAATATAATAATAATCCTTTTATTATTGCCTCTAGGGCATATTTCCAACATATATAAGCAGCTTCACCGAGGTCTTTCATTGAAAAACTCTTATTCAAGTATCGCTTTATGCTATCTAGAAATTCTATATCATTTCCAATCAGCAATATGTCATCCACATATAATATCAGAAATGCTACATAGCTCCCACTCACTTTCTTGTAAATACATGCTTCTCCAAAAGTCTGTACAAAACCAAATGCTTTGATCACACTATCAAAGTGTTTATTCCAACTCCGAGAGGCTTGCACTAGTCCATAAATGGATCGCTGGAGCTTGCACACTTTGTTAGCTCCCTTTGGATCGACAAAACCTTCCAGTTGCATCATATACAACTCTTCTTCCAGAAATCCATTCAGGAATGCAGTTTTTACATCCATTTGCCAAATTTCATAATCATAAAATGCGGCAATTGCTAACATGATCCGGACAGACTTAAGCATCGCTACAGGTGAGAAGGTCTTAGTCAATCCCTTGAACTTGTCGAAAACCTTTCGCAACAAGTCGAGCTTTATAGACAGTAATATTACCGTTAGCGTCAGTCTTCTTCTTGAAGATCCATTTATTCTCAATGGCTTGTCGATCATCGGGCAAGTCAACCAAAGTCCACACTTTGTTCTCATACATGGATTCCATCTCAGATTTCATGGCCTCAAGCCATTTTTCGGAAATTGGGCTCACCATCGCTTCTTCATAGTTCGTAGGTTCGTCATGGTCTAGTAACATAACCTCCAGAACAGGATTACCATACCACTCTGGTGCGGATCTTACTCTGGTTGACCTACGAGGTTCAGTAACAACTTGATCTGAAGTTCCATGATCATCATCATTAACTTCCTCACTAATTGGTATAGACGTCACACGAACCGGTTTTTGTGATGAACTACTTTCCAATAAGGGACCAGGTATGGTTACCTCATCAAGTTCTACTTTCCTCCCACTCACTTCTTTCGAGAGAAACTCCTTCTCTAGAAAGGATCCATTCTTAGCAATGAAAGTCTTGCCTTCGGATCTGTGATAGAAGGTGTACCCAACAGTCTCCTTTGGGTATCCTATGAAGACACATTTCTCCGATTTGGGTTTGAGCTTATCAGGTTGAAGCTTTTCACATAAGCATCGCAGCCCCAAATTTTAAGAAACGACAACTTTGGTTTCTTGCCAAACCACAGTTCATAAGGCGTCATCTCAATGGATTTCGATGGTGCCCTATTTAACGTGAATGCGGCCGTCTCTAAAGCATAGCCCCAAAATGATAGCGGTAAATCAGTAAGAGACATCATAAATCGCACCATATCTAGTAAAGTACGATTACGATGTTCAGGCACACCATTACGCTGTGGTGTTCCGAGTGGCATGAGTTGCGAAACTATTCTGCATTGTTTCAAATGTAGACCAAACTCGTAACTCAAATATTCTCCTCCACGATCAGATCGTAGAAACTTTATTTTCTTGTTACGATGATTTTCAACTTCACTCTGAAATTCTTTGAACTTTTCAAATGTTTCAGACTTATGTTTCATTAAGTAGATATACCCATATCTGCTTAAATCATCTGTGAAGGTGAGAAAATAATGATACCCGCCACGAGCCTCAATATTCATCGGTCCACATACATCAGTATGTATGATCTCCAATAAATCATTTGCTCGCTCCATAGTTCCAGATAACTGCGTTTTAGTCATCTTGCCCATAAGGCACGGTTCACAAGTACCAAGTGATTCATAATCAAGTGATTCCAAAAGTCCATCAGTATGGAGTTTCTTCATGCGCTTTACACCGATATGACCTAAACAGCAGTGCCACAAATAAGTTGCACTATTATTATCAACTCTGCATCTTTTGGCTTCAACATTATGAATATGTGTATCACTACTATCGAGATCCATCAAAAATATAGTTTGTCTTCCTCCAAGTTTTTACCGTTGGATGTGTGTATTGCATTCCGCTCTCTTGTTGAGAAATACACGATTTATGGAGGAACACAGGCCTTCTAAGCTTTTAGCCCATTTTGGCAATCGATGCCAATGGGGGAGAAGTTTCAGAGAGTTTTGTGGAGAAGTTTAGAGAGTTGTCTCTTCTGGCTTTGGTTTGTTCCTAAGCATACGCATCTCCTACGCATGCATTATTGGTTGTTGCATTGCATGGTGATGCATAATTCCTTATATAAACTCTCTTGAAAGTGATTGTCATCAATTACCCAAATGGGGGAGATTGAAAGGACATGCGGTGCCCCCATGTGTGGTTTTGGTAATTGATGACATTCTCTATGGACTAATGGTTGCATTGAGTTATATTTGAAGGATTTTTCCATAAGCATTTCTTGAAGTCCATGTGTTGGTTTCAAGGAGTTTATGGGTTGACCAAGGTGCTATTAAGGAATTATCCAAAGATTGGTCATGTGAGTGTTGAGCTTATTGCAAGCATGTCTTGAAGAAGAAGATTGTGTGATCATTCATGTTTACCTTCAAGACATCATCCAAACAAAGAGAGTTGGAAAGATTCAAGGTTGATCAAGACTAAGTCAAGAGTGAATCAAGTTGATCAACTCACAAAGAGTAGAAGATGTACCGAGAGGGATCAAGTGATCCCATGGTATGGTAAGCATTGTCCATTGCACGTTGTGTACTAACCCATGGTCTATGTGAGAGTCTATGTGGGGTTAGGTACGTGTCCATGGGCTTGCGTCAAGAGGATGATATCATACACCCCATGGGAAGGATGACATCAAGTGGTGGTCGTCATCAAGATTGCCGTGTGCAAGTTCAAGTGGATAATCACGAAGAGTGTTGGGTAACGTAGTAATTTCAAAATTTTCCTACGCACACGCAAGATCATGGTGATGCATAGCAACGAGAGGGGAGAGTATGATCTACGTACCCTTGTAGATCGCAACGGAAGCGTTGACACAACGTAGAGGAAGTAGTCGTACGTCTTCTTCCCGATCCGACCGATCCAAGCACCGTTACTCCGGCACCTCCGAGTTCTTAGCACACGTACAGCTCGATGACGCTCCCCGGGCTCTGATCCAGCAAAGCTTCAGGGATGAGTTCCGTCAGCACGACGGCGTGGTGACGATGAAGATGTTCTACCGACGCAGGGCTTCGCCTAAGCACTGCAACGATATGACCGAGGTGGAATATGGTGGCAGGGGCACCGCACACGCCTAAGGAACGATCACGTGGATCAACTTGTGTGTTCTAGGGTGCCCCCCTGCCTCCGTATATAAAGGATCCAAGGGGGGGTGCGACCGGCCTAGAGGAGGGCCCAGGAGGAGTCCTACTCCTACCGGGAGTAGGACTCCCCTCCCGTTTCCTTGTCCAATTAGGAGAGAGGGGGGAGAGAGGGAAAGGGGGGGCGCCGCCCCTCCCTCCTTGTCCAATTCGGACTAGGGGGAGAGGGAGCGCACGGCCTGCCCTGGCAGCCCCTTCCTCTTCTCCACTTTAGGCCCATGAGGCCCATTAACCCCCTGGGGGGTTCCGGTAACCCCCCGGTGCTCCGGTTTTATCCGATACTTCTCCGGAACCCTTCCGGTGTCCGAATATAGTCATTCAATATATCAATCTTTATGTCTCGACCATTTCGAGACTCCTCGTCATGTACGTGATCACATCCGGGACTCCGAACTAACTTCAGTACATCAAAATGCATAAACTCATAATAACTGTCATCGTAACGTTAAGCGTGCGGACCCTACGGTTCGAGAACAATGTAGACATGACTGAGACAAATCTCCGGTCAATAACCAATAGCGGGACCTGGATGCCCATATTGGCTCCTACATGTTCTTCGAAGATCTTTATCGGTCAGACCGCATAACAACATACGTTGTTCCCTTTGTCATCGGTATGTTACTTGCCCGAGATTCGATCGTCGGTATCCAATACCTAGTTTAATCTCGTTACCGGCAAGTCTCTTTACTCGTTCCGTAATACATCATCTCACAACCAACATATTAGTTGTAATGCTTGCAAGGCTTATGTGATGTGCATTACCGAGAGGGCCCAGAGATACCTCTCCGACAATCGGAGTGACAAATCCTAATCTCGAAATACGCCAACCCAACATGTACCTTTGGAGACACCGGTAATGCTCCTTTATAATCACCCAGTTACGTTGTGACGTTTGGTAGCACCCAAAGTGTTCCTCTGGCAAACGGGAGTTGCATAATCTCATAGTCATAGGAACATGTATAAGTCATGAAGAAAGCAATAGCAACATACTAACCGATTGGGTGCTAAGCTAATGGAATGGGTCATGTCAATCAGATCATTCAACTAATGATGTGATCCCCTTAATCAAATAACAACTATTTGTTCATGGTTAGGAAACATAACCATCTTTGATTAACGAGCTAGTCAAGTAGAGGCATACTAGTGACACTCTGTTTGTCTATGTATTCACACATGTATTATGTTTCCGGTTAATACAATTCTAGCATGAATAATAAACATTTATCATGAAATAAGGAAATAAATAATAACTTTATTATTGCCTCTAGGTCATATTTCCTTCAGTCTCCCACTTGCACTAGAGTCAATAATCTAGATTACACAGTAATGATTCTAACACCCATGGAGCCTTGGTGCTGATCATGTTTTGCTCGTGGAAGAGGCTTAGTCAACGGGTCTGCAACATTCAGATCCGTATGTATCTTGCAAATCTCTATGTCTCCCACCTGGACTAGATCCCGGATGGAATTGAAGCGTCTCTTGATGTGCTTGGTCCTTTTGTGAAATCTGGATTCCTTTGCCAAGGCAATTGCACCAGTATTGTCACAAAAGATTTTCATTGGACCCGATGCACTAGGTATGACACCTAGATCGGATATGAACTCCTTCATCCAGACTCCTTCGTTCGCTGCTTCCGAAGCAGCTATGTACTCTGCTTCACATGTAGATCCCGCTATGACGCTTTGTTTAGAACTGCACCAACTGACAGCTCCACCGTTTAATGTAAACACGTATCCGGTTTGCGATTTAGAATCGTCTGGATCAATGTCAAAGCTTGCATCAACGTAACCTTTTATGGTGAGCTCTTTGTCACCTCCATATACGAGAAACATATCCTTAGTCCTTTTCAGGTATTTCAGGATGTTCTTGACCGCTGTCCAGTGGTCCACTCCTGGATTACTTTGGTACCTCCCTGCTAAACTTATAGCAAGGCACATATCAGGTCTGGTACACAGCATTGCATACATGATAGATCCTATGGCTAATGCATAGGGAACATCTTTCATATTCTCTCTATCTTCTGCAGTGGTCGGGCATTGAGTCTTACTCAACTTCACACCTTGTAACACAGGCAAGAATCCATTCTTTGCTTGATCCATTTTCAATTTCTTCAAAATCTTGTCAAGGTATGTGCTTTGTGAAAGTCCAATTAAGCGTCTTGATCTATCTCTATAGATCTTTAATGCCTAATATGTAAGCAGCTTCACCGAGGTCTTTCATTGAAACACTTTTATTCAAGTATCCCTTTATGCTATCTAGAAATTCTATATCATTTCCAATCAGCAATATGTCATCCACATATAATATTAGAAATGCTACAGAGCTCCCACTCACTTTCTTGTAAATACAGGCTTCTCCGAAAGTCTGTATAAAACCAAATGCTTTGATCACACTATCAAAGCATTTATTCCAACTCCGAGAGGCTTGCACCAGTCCATAAATGGATCGCTGGAGCTTGCACACTTTGTTAGCTCCCTTTGGATCGACAAAACCTTCCGGTTGCATCATATACAACTCTTCTTCCAGAAATCCATTCAGGAATGCAGTTTTGACATCCATCTGCCAAATTTCATAATCATAAAATGCGGCAATCGCTAACATGATTCGGACGGACTTAAGCATCGCTACGGGTCAGAAGGTCTCATCGTAGTCAATCCCTTGAACTTGTCGAAAACCTTTTGCGACAAGTCGAGCTTTGTAGACAGTAACATTACCATCAGCGTCAGTCTTCTTCTTAAAAATCCATTTATTCTCAATTGCTTGCCGATCATCGGGCAAGTCAACCAAAGTCCATACTTTGTTCTCATACATGGATCCCATCTCAGATTTCATGGCTTCAAGCCATTTTGCGGAATCTGGGCTCACCATCGCTTCTTCATAGTTCGTAGGTTCATCATGATCTAGTAGCATGACTTCCAGAACAGGATTACCGTACCACTCTGGTGCGGATCTTACTCTGGTTGATCTACGAGGTTCAGTAGTATCTTGTTCTGTAGTTTCATGATCATTATCATTAACTTCCTCACTTATTGGTGTAGGTGTCACAGAAACAGTTTTCTGTGATGTACTACTTTCCAACAAGGGAGCAGGTATAGTTACCTCGTCAAGTTCTACTTTCCTCCCACTCACTTCTTTCGAGAGAAACTCCTTCTCAAGAAAGTTTCCGAATTTAGCAACAAAAGTCTTGCCTTCGGATCTGTGATAGAAGGTGTATCCAATAGTTTCCTTTGGATATCCTATGAAGACACATTTCTCCGATTTGGGTTTGAGCTTATCAGGTTGAAGCTTTTTCACATAAGCATCGCAGCCCCAAACTTTCAGAAACGACAACTTTGGTTTCTTGCCAAACCATAGTTCATAAGGCGTCGTCTCAACGGATTTTGATGGTGCCCTGTTTAACGTGAATGCGGCCGTCTCTAGAGCGTATCCCCAAAATGATAGCGGTAAATCAGTAAGAGACATCATAGATCGCACCATATCTAGTAAAGTACGATTACGACGTTCGGACACACCATTACGCTGTGGTGTTCCGGGTGGCGTGAGTTGCGAAACTATTCCACAGTTTTTCAAATGTACACCAAACTCGTAACTCAAATATTCTCCTCCATGATCAGATCGTAGAAACTTTATTTTCTTGTTACGATGATTTTCAACTTCACTCTGAAATTCTTTGAACTTTTCAAATGTTTCAGACTTATGTTTCATTAAGTAGATATATCCATATCTGCTTAAATCATCTGTGAAGGTGAGAAAATAACGATATCCGCCACGAGCCTCAATATTCATCGGACCACATACATCGGTATGTATGATTTCCAACAAATCTGTTGCTCTCTCCATAGTACCGGAGAACGGTGTTTTAGTCATCTTGCCCATGAGGCACGGTTCGCAAGTACCAAGTGATTCATAATCAAGTGGTTCCAAAAGTCCATCAGTATGGAGTTTCTTCATGCGCTTTACACCAATATGACCTAAACGACAGTGCCACAAATAATTTGCACTTTCATTATCAACTCTGCATCTTTTGGCTTCAACATTATGAATATGTGTATTACTACTATCGAGATTCAATAAAAATAGACCGCTCTTCAAGGGTGCATGACCATAAAAGATATTACTCATATAAATAGAACAACCATTATTCTCTGATTTAAATGAATAACCGTCTCGCATTAAACAAGATCCAGATATAATGTTCATGCTCAACGCTGGCACCAAATAACAATTATTTAGGTCTAATATTAATCCCGAAGGTAGATGTAGAGGTAGCGTGCCGACCGCGACCACATCGACTTTGGAACCGTTTCCCACGCGCATCGTCACCTCGTCCTTAGCCAATCTTCGCTTAATCTGTAGCCCCTGTTTCGAGTTGCAAATATTAGCAACAGAACCAGTATCAAATACCCAGGTGCTACTGCGAGCATTAGTAAGGTACACATCAATAACATGTATATCACATATACCTTTGTTCACCTTGCCATCCTTCTTATCCGCCAAATTCTTGGGGCTGTTCCGCTTCCAGTGACCAGTCTGCTTGCAGTAAAAGCACTCAGTTTCACGCTTAGGTCCAGACTTGGGTTTCTTCTCTTGAGCAGCAACTGGCTTGCCGTTCCTTTTGAAGTTCCCCTTCTTCTTAACTTTGCCCTTTTTCTTGAAACTAGTGGTCTTGTTGACCATCAACACTTGATGCTCTTTCTTGATTTCTACCTCCGCAGCTTTCAGCATCGCGAAGAGCTCGGGAATAGTCTTGTTCATCCCTTGCATATTATAGTTCATCATGAAGCTCTTGTAGCTTGGTGGCAGTGATTGGAGAATTCTGTCAATGACGCAATCATCTGGAAGATTAACTCCCAATTGAATCAAGTGATTATTATACCCAGGCATTTTGAGTATATGCTCACTGACAGAACTGTTCTCCTCCATCTTGCAGCTATAGAACTTATTGGAGACTTCATATCTCTCAATCCGGGCATTTGCTTGAAATATTAACTTCAACTCCTGGAACATCTCATATGCTCCATGACGTTCAAAACGTCGTTGAAGTCCCGATTCTAAGCCATAAAGCATCGCACACTGAACTATCGAGTAGTCATCAACTTTGCTCTGCCAGACGTTCATAACATCTGGTGTTGCTCCAGCAGCAGGCCTAGCACCCAGCGGTGCTTCCAGGACGTAATTCTTCTGTGCAGCAATGAGGATAATCCTCAAGTTACGGACCCAGTCCGTGTAATTGCTACCATCATCTTTCAACTTTGCTTTCTCAAGGAACGCATTAAAATTCAACGGAACAACAGCACGAGCCATCTATCTACAATCAACATAAACAAGCAAGATACTATCAGGTACTAAGTTCATGATAAATTTAAGTTCAATTAATCATATTACTTAAGAACTCCCACTTAGATAGACATCCCTCTAATCCTCTAAGTGATCACGTGATCCAAATCAAGTAAACCATGTCCGATCATCACGTGAGATGGAGTAGTTTCATCGGTGAACATCATTATGTTGATCATATCTACTATATGATTCACGCTCGACCTTTCGGTCTCCGTGTTCCGAGGCCATATCTGTATATGCTTGGCTCGTCAAGTATAACCTGAGTATTTCGCATGTGCAACTGTTTTGCACCCGTTGTATTTGAACGTAGAGCCTATCACACCCGATCATCACGTGGTGTCTCAGCACGAAGAACTTTCGCAACGGTGCATACTCAGGGAGAACACTTCTTGATAATTTAGTGAGAGATCATCTTATAATGCTACCGCCAATCAAAGCAAGATAAGATGCAAAAAAAGATAAACATCACATGCAATCAATATAAGTGATATGATATGGCCATCATCATCTTGTGCTTGTGATCTCCATCTCCGAAGCACCGTCATGATCACCATCGTCACCGGCGCGACACCTTGATCTCCATCGTAGCATCGTTGTCGTCTCGCCAATCTTATGCTTCCACGACTATCACTACCGTTTAGTAATAAAGTAAAGCATTACATCGCGATTGCATTGCATACAATAAAGCGACAACCATATGGCTCCTGCCAGTTGCCGATAACTCGGTTACAAAACATGATCATCTCATACAATAGAATTCAGCATCATGCCTTGACCATATCACATCACAACATGCCCTGCAAAAACAAGTTAGACGTCCTCTACTTTGTTGTTGCATGTTTTACGTGGCTGCTACGGGCTTAAGTAAGAACCAATCTCACCTACGCATCAAAACCACAACGATAGTTTGTCAAATAGACTCCGTTTTAACCTTCGCAAGGACCGGGCGTAGCCATACTTGGTTCAACTAAAGTTGGAGAGACAGTCGCCCGCAAGCCACCTGTGTGCAAAGCACGTCGGGAGAACCGGTCTCGCGTAAGCGTACGCGTAATGTTGGTCCGGGTCATCTCGTCCAACAATACCGCCGAACCAAAGTATGACATGCTGGTAGGCAGTATGACTTGTATCGTCCACAACTCACTTGTGTTCTACTCATGCATATAACATCAACATAAATAACCTGGCTCGGATGCCACTGTTAGGGAACGTAGTAATTTCAAAAAAAATCCTACGCACACGCAAGATCATGTGATGCATAGTAACGAGAGGGGAGAGTGTTGTCTACGTACCAACACAGACCGACTGCGGAAGCGATCACACAACGTAGAGGAAGTAGTCGTACGTCTTCACGATCCAACCGATCGAGCACCGAAACTACGGCACCTCCGAGTTCGAGCACACGTTCAGCTCGATGACGATCCCCGGACTCCGATCCAGCAAAGTGTCGGGGAAGAGTTCCGTCAGCACGACGGCGTGGTGACGATCTTGATGTACTACTGCAGCAGGGTTTCGCCTAAACTCCGCTACAGTATTATTGAGGTATATGGTGGCAGGGGGCACCGCACACGGCTAAGGAATAGATCACGTGGATCAACTTGTGTGTCTAGAGGTGCCCCCTGCCTCCGTATATAAAGGAGTAGAGGGGGGAGGCTGGCCGGCCAAGCTTGGTGCGCCAGGAGAGTCCTACTCCCTCTGGGAGTAGGATTCCCCCCCCCCAATCCTAGTTGGAATAGGATTCGCGGAGGGGGAAAAGAGGAGGAGGGGGCCGGCCACCTCTCCTAGTCCTAATAGGACTAGGGGAAGGGGGGAGGCGTGCAACCCATCTAGGGCAGCCCCTTCTCTTTTCCACTAAGGCCCACTATGGCCCATATAGCTCTCGGGGGGTTCCGGTAACCCTCCCGGTACTCCGGTAAAATCCCGATTTCACCCGGAACACTTCCGATGTCCAAACATAGGCTTACAATATATCAATCTTTACGTCTCGACCATTTCGAGACTCCTCGTCATGTCCGTGATCACATCCGGGACTCCGAACAACCTTCGGTACATCAAAATGCATAAACTCATAATATAACTATCATCGTAACCTTAAGCATGCGGACCCTACGGGTTCGAGAACAATGTAGACATGACCGAGACATGTCTCCGGTCAATAACCAATAGCGGGACCTGGATGCCCATATTGGCTCCTACATATTCTATGAAGATCTTTATCGGTCAGACCGCATAACAACATACGTTGTTCCCTTTGTCATCGGTATGTTACTTGCCCGAGATTCGATCGTCGGTATCCAATACCTAGTTCAATCTCGTTACCGGCAAGTCTCTTTACTCGTTCCGTAATACATCATCTCACAACTAACATATTAGTTGTAATGCTTGCAAGGCTTATGTGATGTGTATTACCGAGAGGGCCCAGAGATACCTCTCCGACAATCGGAGTGACAAATCCTAATCTCGAAATACGCCAACCCAACATCTACCTTTGGAGACACCTGTAATGCTCCTTTATAATCACCCAGTTACGTTGTGACGTTTGGTAGCACCCAAAGTGTTCCTCCGGCAAACGGGAGTTGCATAATCTCATAGTCATAGGAACATGTATAAGTCATGAAGAAAGCAATAGCAACATACTAAACGATCGGGTGCTAAGCTAATGGAATGGGTCATGTCAATCAGATCATTCAACTAATGAAGTGACCTCGTTAATCAAATAACAACTCATTGTTCATGGTTAGGAAACATAACCATCTTTGATTAACGAGCTAGTCAAGTAGAGGCATACTAGTGACACTTTGTTCGTCTATGTATTCACACATGTATTATGTTTCCGGTTAATACAATTCTAGCATGAATAATAAACATTTATCATGATTATAAGGAAATAAATAATAACTTTATTATTGCCTCTAGGGCATATTTCCTTCAGGAATATGTTCCTACGAAAATCCTGCACCAAACCTGTGAACCGAACGCAGCCTTAGCTGTTCTTAATCTAATGTCCCTGGTAAAAATGAAGCCATGCCACTGTTATAAGCCATGACAAGTTTAGCCAAATGTTTTGCCTGTAATTGTTTGAGACTATGACTGTTTCCTCTGTGCCTTTTTGTGCAAACAGGGATATCCAATTCACCTGGTTGCTGTTGTGACCTTTTGGTGCACTGCACAAAACTCTTCTTAAAAGAAGTGACTTTTGTGTTGTTTAACTGGAATGTCAGAATGGAACATTTGGTTCATTTTGGTGGAACTGCACAAAGGGAGATCTGTGTTCCAATCCTCATCATCCATATTAGCGCCATAACCTTCCTTTAGGTAAGAATGATATTTAATGCATGTGTTCATCTCTATTTTCCGACTGCCATGAGAAAATAATGCTGTTTTTTACTAGTACACTTGTACTCCCTCACTGACAAAACCAATTCTGAATTAGAAGGCCAATCATGTACTTGGTTTCACCAACTGGTGAGGAGAAAGAGAAACAGAGCATGAAGAGGAGGAAGAAGAAGAATAAACAGTGCCAAGGCGATCTTGCTAAAGCCAGAGGCCTCAAGTCGAGGCCATTCAAGGGCTCCGGCAACGACTACCTTACATGTGATACGATCCTCCAGGGAGCCCTTCCACTTCTGCTGTCTCACTTAATTAATTAGGAGTACTTAAGTACCACTAATTTATTACTACCTAATTTTCCTGTTGGAGTTAAACAAATCTTTAGTAGGACCCTATGTTGAATCATGTACGTGTGTATGTTTGTCTATGGAGGTGAATCATGTGGTGGAGCAGGGAGGGAATATTATTAGTGTCATGACATAATAGTGCTATTGTTTTGCATGTCAATTTATTGCCATTGGTTCAATGAGGCAATGTTTTGCGTATTGTCCATCATGAATTTGATGCTACTGGTTGAGTAATATGCTAATGTCTTCCTATCCTTTCTCACTAAGCTAATGAAGGTTTCACCTTGTTTCTACTTGTGCAAACAGGGATCATGTTGTGCCAATCATACATCAAATGGAACTACACAAGACAATACAATGAACTGTATCCCAGCCAGTGCTTTAACTCTGCTGGAAGTTCTTGATAATCTTTCGATATAATCTCAGCACTAGTAAAGAAGAGTGATTTCAACCATACATTTGAAGTGCACAAAAATATATACTATTGTGTGATTCCAGTGAGTGCTTTATCATCTCTTATAGGACTACATGAATAAGCTTTTTCCTCAGGTTGGTACGGGCCTAAGGCCTTCATCCATATTAGTTTGCTGTCATCTCTATTTGTATCGTGCTACTGTCATGAGAAACTCCTTTATCTTTGCACGTTAAAGTTTTGCAACCTATGATAAATGGCAATGCTTTGAGTGTTGAGTTGAGCTAATTGGCACTGATTAAATAAACTAATACCTCCCTTTAAGCAAGACTACTATGTTGCTAACTTTACCCATTAAGATAATGAGGGTGGTTCTATTTGTTAGTGTATGTTTCATAAACTAGTCCCACTATTACAGTAATCTCACTCTCTCAATATATGTGCCAACAGGGATGCTCGATTTTGGTGGAACTGCACAAAAACTTTGGGTGCTTCATTGCCTCGACAGCTTCCGTCCTTTCCTGTCAGTCGCTAAACTCCGCATGCTTTCTTCCTTTGCTGATAGTCGCTTGGCTTATCTCGGCTTCCAGTCAAAGGAAATAGTAATTGATATGCTACCTCACATAGGTTGGTACTGGTCTTTATCCTGATTATTGTGCCTGTCATATGTATTGGTAATTTGGTATTGTGCTACTGTTTGCCGATTTCATAAAGGAGTAATTTGGAGCCTGAACTCGCAGGCAAATCATTACATTGGGTGATTTTAGTAGAACTGCACAAAATGATCAGATGTTGACAAGAAGTGCCTATATTCATTCGAGTATCAACCGGCGTCAACCAATTGTCAAACTCCAAGTGTTAGGAGAGTGAACGCCAAAAATATTTCTTGGTGCATAGCCCAGAAAAACGCAGTCCAGTCTTTGGTCCCAACTTGTGCCTTTTGGTTATCGGCACATATGGTAGCGAACTATATGGCATGGAGTCTAAAGATTCCAGAGAAGTTGGTTGACGCTTATATTCATCTGGCACTTAATCAGTCTGCACGCCAAGGATGCTCCATTTCAGTTGAACTGCACAAAAAAATTGGGTGGTTCATTTTCTCAACCGCCTCCTTTCTCGTCTGTAATGTAGAATTTTGGTGAGATACGGGACCAAGATGAGCCAATAAACTGGTTGGATGAAAGTAGTGGCCAAGTTGCTCAAACCTCCCTCGGCACGAGGCCACTATTTGAGGATAAACCTACAAGCCAAGTTCAGATTGTCTGTGCTGCCTCTTATGTACTCGAAAGTTTACTCGTACAAGAACTAATTTTAGCAAGAAGTACCTTCGATTGAACACCATTTACCAGTCCGTACCCTAGGTAATTAAAGTTCGTCCATGGATCATATTGGCTGTGATCTCAATCATTTGGATGCATAAACATACTGAACATGTGTATATCTGAATCTTTTTGTAAATTATGTATGAATATTGTCGTGTGATCTATCAATCATTTGGATGCATAGATATGCTGAGCTTGTGTATATATGAATCTTTTGAGTTGTTGATTGTGAATGTTGGCTATGGATATGAATGTGTCCTGTGAACTTGAGTTTGATATGAATGTTTAACTTTTCTGTTGTATTTGTGTGTGAACTTGTTAGTATGCCTACTGTGGGGTATCAAACGCATGTCTTATAAAAGTAATGCCGTGTCCAATTTATGTTTTCCCTTCCAACCACATTATATATATTTATATTATTACTATTATCATATATTTTATAGAGACTTATATATACATTATAAAAACATCCCAACTTATAAAAGTAAATGTTTAACGGAAGTTGGCAAGGAAAATCCTGGTTGTTTTTGACTCACAGGCAAGGAAAATCCTGGTTGTTTTTGACTCACAGGCAAGGAAAATCCTGGTTGTTTTTGACTCACACGCAAGGAAAATCCTGGTGATTGCGAAGATTTTAAGGACCAATTTAATAATAACACGCTCATTTTTATTTTGAGCAATAACTCGCTAATTTCTTAATTATATATATAAAAAAGGTGCCTCTCCGGTTTATTCTTTGATATTAATTGCTCCTTCTAACATAACATTATATGTATATATAACGAGCCCACCTAATACGTGTATTTCAAGGAAGTGCAAATGGGCTGGGATTTCTTAGAAAATATAAATGGGCCTGATTGACGCGAAATTATTTGTTCACCCAGCCCAACAAATGGACTGTACATTCTAGAAAACATGGGTTAAATATATGCCACATTTTTGCAAGCTGACATGTGGGCCAATAGGTCGAAGGCTACGCAGGGCGTTGTCAACTTGGTAACAAATGATTATGTCATCCACAGCCATTGGATTTATATCCAACGGCCGGCATGCACCTTCAATCTCTCGTCTTCTTCCTCCAGCATCGCCGGGACCGCCTGGTCCGGCCTCCAGCGGCTAGCGGCTCTGCTTAGCACGCATCGCTGCGAAGCACTACCCCACCGCCGGCCAGGCTATCCCTCCACCCCTCGACACCTCCTGTTATTCTCCACAGACTACAGCCCCACGACGCAACAGAACCAGTTATAACCCTTCTCCTCCTCTCAATCTGCGACTCCACTGCCACATTTTTCCATCTCCGAGTCGTTCCCGTCCGGGGCCTCGCCGTCGTCCACCGCCTCGCTGCGTTCGGTGCGGCTTGGTCAACAAACGAGAGTCATCGGAAGAGGACTTTACGTGGAGAGTCTAACGGCTAGGACCCACGAGGTCCATGGTCGCACGCATGGAAAGTTCCTCCTTATTAAGCTGAAAAAATGTTTCCTCCACCTGACAGCTGGGACCCACCGGTTGTATCTTCGCACGGAAGGAAGTGCCTCCTTGTTTTCCGAAAAAAATTATTCATCCCGTTGACAGATGGGACCCGTCAGATTTGGTGACTGACTTGTGGGCCTACTAAGCGGACGTGTACAATCAGTAGTATATTTCGTCTGTTTGCTGCTGTTGTTGTTTTCAATGTACAATCAGTAGTATATTTCGTCTGTTGGTTGAATAAATGTGTTGATAGAATGACAAACACAATGTTTTGGAAGTCGTTGCACGGTTCGATCCTTTAGTGCCCCGTACCGTACGTAGCGCATACTATTTATCATACGGAACACATTTTTTTTGCAACTCGGAACACATTTTCCACTTGTTGATAACATGCAGCCCACTGATGAAGGCCCAATAGAGAAGCCCATAATTAACTGGAAGGGAGGCTCTCACATGAATCCGGCCCAGGTACATGCTCATGGTCCCCTAAGCATAAATAAGTAAATAAATAAAGCTAAATGCTCATGCACCAGTTCTTTGGGAAAATAGCTAGCCCAGTATTTCTTTTTGAAGAATACCCAAGCTAGGCCTATTTGTTTTCTCCGAATTACTGGGCTGCAAATCTTTCAAGACGAGGAGGGATGCATTCCGGCCTGGCTTAAGAGTATGGTCAATGTCTGCTAAAAGTAATATCAAAAGGGGTTGAAAATTCCAAAAAAAATTATAGCAAATGGAATATAAGTTTCTTTTTTTGTTTTTGTTCTTCACTGATATCTTATACGTATTTCATTGGATTTAACATGACATAGTACTATTTTTTTTTTAATTTTTTTTACTATGGCTATTAATTTTTGGATTAAGAATATTTCGTTCCCCAGTAAAAATTTGCGAATTTTCAAAATTTTCCACATATTTAGTTAATTTTTTGACCCTGATACTGACCAGAAAATGGCCAGCAATTCTAAAAATGGAAAACGGGCTGCAATAAATTCCATATGAATTAGAAAATGAGTAAAAAATATAAAAATAATAGCAAATGGGCTATACATGCCACGGATTTTGAGGCTGACTTGTTTACGAAAGGCTTTGTCAGTGAACACACGATTCTAGAAGCAGTTAGTGTTGGATGTCCATCCAACGGCTGACGTGCTTCTTTAATCTCTGATCTTCCTGCTCCAGCCACCTAAACTAGCACCGGCGGGACTGCCTGCTCCCTCCTCTTGTGGCCCGCTGTGATGCCGCGCAGGCTTCCCCGGCCCACCCTACTCCCTCCGCTGGCCTGGCTGCCACGCAATCAACTGCCTCCTTATTACGCGAAAAAAAAGATTCCTCCCACTGACATCTGGGGCGCACCGGTTGGGAGGCTAACCTGTGGGCCTACTAAGTTGATGCATACACAGGGCTTGTCAACTTAGTCAACAAACGATTCTACCAGTAGTAACCATTGGATTTGAATCGAACGGTCCTGCTGCTTCTTCAATCGCTGCTCTTCTTGCACCAGCCGCCCAAACCAGCGCCGGGGAGACCGCCTGCTCCTGCCTCCAGTGGCCAGCTGTGCTGCCGATGAGGCCTCATCGCCCCCTACTACTCCCACCGCTAGCCAGGCCCTGCAGTGACGGCAGCCTCACCGCAGCCGAACCAGTGAACCCTCGTACTCCTCTCCGCGTGGGCATCCATTGCCGCGTCTTCCCCGGCTCCGCGTCGTCCCCTTCCTAGGCCTCACCGTCGTCCACCGCCTTGGTGCTCTCGGCGCGGCGTGGTCAACGTGGTCAACGACATTCCATCAGAAGAGTACTGTACGTGGAGAGGCTGACAGCTGGGTCCACGGCCACAGCCCAGTTTTTTTGTGATTTGCCAAGTAAGTCGCTTTGTCAGGCCTGTTGGGCTGCAAATCTTTCAAGACGAGGAGAAGAGCTTTCATTCGGCTGGCCGAGAAAATGGCCCATCAGTAATGAGAAATGGGCTGTACATTTTTCAAACACATCAAACCGGCACAAATCTTTCAAGACGAGGAGAAGAGCTTTCATTCGGCTGGCCGAGAAAATGGCCCATCAGTAATGAGAAATGGGCTGTACATTTTTCAAACACATCAAACCGGCAATTAGTTTCAAATATCTTTTTTCATTTCGAGATTTGAAATTACATTAATTTTTATGCATGGAGAATTTGTTGGATTTTATATTGATATACATTTATTTTTAAAATCAGTTTGAATGTGAGTCGAAATTCCAGGATTAAAAACAGTTCAGACCGCACCGAAATATGCAAAATTTCATATAATTTTTTAACCGTGGCCACAATATGGGCTGTAATGCTAACAAAAAGAATATGGGCTCCAAAAAAACCTTAATAATTAGCAAATGGGCTGTAAATTATTAGAAATAATGGCAGATGAGATGTGTGCTGTTTCCCACAGATTTGAGGCTTTCCTAAAAAAAGGTTGACGCACAATCGGTGACTGTTGGATGGCCATCCAACGGCCGTCGTGCTTCTTCAATCTCTGCTCTTCCTGCTCTAGCCGCTCAAACAGGCGCCGGCGGGACTGCCTGCTCCCTCCTCCCCGCGGCCGGCTCTGCTGCCGCGCAGGCCTCACCGCCCCACTATACTCCCATCGCTGGCCTAGCCATCCCTCTACTCACCCACACCTGTTGTTATTCTCGGGCGACGGCAGACGAACCAGTAAACCCTCGTACAGTCGTACTCCCCTCCGCATGGGAAACAACTGTCGAGTCTTCCCTGCCTCCGTGTCGTTCCCTTCCTAGGCCTCGCAGTCGTCCACCGCCCTGGTGCTCTCGGCGCGGCCTGGTCAACGTGGTCAACGACCGATATGCATCTGAAGTGGACTTTAGGTGGAGAGGTCGACAGCTGGGTCCACGGCCGCACGCAAGGAAATGCCTCCTTATTACGCGCAAAATAATGATTCCTCCACCTGACATCTGGGACCCACCGAAAGGGCCTTTGTATTTCGTGAAAAAAACGTTACCGCCGCTGACAGCTCGGACCCACCAGCTATATCTTCGCACGCAAGGAAGTGCCTCCTTATTACGCACAAAAAAATGAATACTCCCCCTGTTAGCTGGGACCCAGTATAGTGGCAGGCTGACTTGTGGGCCTACTAAGTTGACAGGGACGGAGGGCTTTGTCAACTTAGTCAATATGCACGATTCTAGCTCCAGTGACCGTACGATGTCCATCCAACGGCCGTCATGCTTCTTCAACCTCTGGTCTTCTTGCTCCAGCCACCCAAACCAGCGCCGGTCGTGCCTCGTGCTCCTGCCTCCCGTGGTCGGCTGCGATGCGGGGGAGGTCTCACCGCCCCCTACTACTCCCACCGCTGGCCAGGCCATCCCTCTACTCACCCACACCCCCTGTTACTCTGCGGCGACGGCAGCCTCACACCGCAGCGAACCAGTGCCCTCGTACTCCTCTACGTGTGGGCATCCAGTGCCGCGTCTTCCCCGGCTCCGCGTCGTCCCCTTCCTAGGCCTCACCGTCGTTCATCGCCCTGGTGCTCTCGGCGCGGCGTGGTCAACGTGGTTAAGGAATGGCTTTCATCGGACATGGACTGTACATGGAGAGGCTGACAGCTGGGTCCATGGTCGCAGCAAGGAAGTGCCTCCTTATTACATGCAAAATAATTATTCCTCCACCTGACAGCGGGGACCCACCGGACGGGCCACCGTATTTCGCCCCCCTGACTACTGGGACCCACCAGCTACATCTTTGCAGGCAAGGAAGTGCCTGATAGTCAGGACCCACCTGGTCGAAGCGTACGTAGCGTTGACATTCTGGTCGCGAACGTGTACGTACATACTGGTCGATGTAGAGGCACGCACGTGTCGTAGTAGAGGTGCGCAAGTAGCATGTACACGTACGTACAGCGTCCAGGGTGAAAGAAAGAAAATACGGCCACGTATGTGTACATACGGGCGGGGTCTCAAACGCCTACTCGCGCATACGTACGGCGAGGGCTCGTGTACATGGCTGGGTCGGAACGGAGAAACATCGTTGTCATCGTGTTCATGGGTCGGAACGGAATGCGTGGTCATGTTCAACGGGAGGGCTTGGACGGAAGAGGCGATGGAAACGAGGCCTGGCGTACCGCACAACGGAGGAAACGGACCTCCTACGGTCGTAACGGGGGTCCTGTTGATTGGGAGAGGTGTGGCGTACCGCAAAACGGAGGAAATGGACCTCCTACGGTCGAAACGGGGGTCCTGTTGATCAGGAGGGGTGTGGCGTACTGCAAAACGGAGGAAACGGACTTGTGTTGGAGCGCTACGGTCGAAACGGGGGTCATGTTCATCGGGAGGGGTGTGGCGTACCGCAAAACGGGACTCCACGGGATACTGTTCATCTCCACCGTCAACCCCCTCCAGCCTCCACGAGCTACTGTTCATCCACCGTCGACCTCCTCCAGCCTCCACGGGCTCCTGTTCATCCAGCCTCCACCGCGCGCTACTCCACCGGCTACTGTTCAACCACCCCTCCACCGTCTACTGTTCATCCAGCCCTCCACACCACGGGGTCCTGTTCAACCACCCCTCCACGGGCACCCCTCCACCGTCTACTGTTCATCCTGCCCTCCACACCACGGGGTCCTGTTCATCCACCCCTCCACGGGCACCCCTCCACTGTCTACTGTTCATCCAGCCCTCCACCACACCACGGGGTCCTGTTCATCCAGAGGCAACGCCACCTCCCACTGTTCATCCAACCCCCCCGGCAACGCTCACTATTCATCCCATCGATCGGCTTCAGTTAGCAGTAGTAGCCAAGGAATCGCTCGATCGGGTTCAGTTAACAACCATCGATCGATCGCTCGGGTTCAGTAACGCGTAGCCTGCAGTGCAATCGCTCGAGTTCAGTTAGAGCCCAACGCCTCGCTCGGGTTCAGTTAGAGCCAACGCCTCGCACACACGCGCGTACATGTACGAGAGAAACGCGCATCGCTCGGCCCCCGACCTCCCACCATAACCGGGAATTCCCCGAAATTTTCCTCCCCCTCGCTTCTACCATGGTTTTTTCCGTCATGGACAGACCAAAGAATGTCATGCAGCTGCGTCTCCGGCCCGCCCAGGACGAAAAGCCCATTTTCTATCATGATTTTTTGTCATAGAAGTAGGAGCCCACCACATCTATGATGATACCGGGTTTTGTCACAATTATCGTCATAGAAGTGTCATATGTATGACAGAAAAAAATTACGTTCGGCCCAAAATGTCACGGATGTGTCTTTTTTTGTAGTGAAAGCATGATGCTAAATTTTATTGTATGAGATGGTCATGTTTTGTAACCGAGTTATCGGCAACTGGCAGGAGCCATATGGTTGTCGCTTTATTGTATGCAATGCAATCGCCCTGTAATGCTTTACTGTATCACTAAGCAGTAGCGATAGTCGTAGAAGCATAAGATTAGCGAGATGACAACGATGCTACGATGGAGATCAAGGTGTCGCGCCGGTGACGATGGTGATCATGACAGTGCTTCGGAGATGGAGATCACAAGCACAAGATGATGATGGCCATATCATATCACTTATATTGATTGCATGTGATGTTTATCTTTTATACATCTTATCTTGCTTTGATTGATGGTAGCATTATAAGATGATCTCTCACTAAATTTCAAGATAAAAGTGTTCTCCCTGAGTATGCACCGTTGCGAAAGTTCGTCGTGCCCAATGATACATCTCCAACGTATCTATAATTTTTGATTGCTCCATGCTATATTATCTTCTGTTTTGGACATTATTGGGCTTTATATTATATTTTTTGGGACTAACCTATTGACCCAGAGCCCAGTGCCAGTTCCTGTGTTTTCCCTTGTTCTAGGGTTTCGAAGAAAAGGAATATCAAACGGAGTCCAAACGGAATGAAACCTTCAGAAAAGTTATTTTTGGAAACAAAGCAATATAGGAGACTTGGAGTGCACGTCAGGGGATCAACGAGGAAGCCATGAGGCAGGGGGCACGCCCACCCCCTGGGCGCGCCCTCCACCCTCGTGGGACCCTCGTCGCTCCCCTGACGTACCTCTTCCGCCTATATATATCCATATACCCTAAAACGATCGGGGAGCACAATAGATCGGGAGTTCCGCCGCCAGAAGCCTCCGTAGCCACCAAAAGCCAATCTAGACCCATTCCGGCACCCTGCCGGAGGGGGAATCCTTCTCCGGTGGCCATCTTCATCATCCCGGTGCTCTCCATGACGAGGAGGGAGTAGTTCTCCCTCGGGGCTGAGGGTATGTACCAGTAGCTATGTATTTGATCTCTCTCTCGTGTTCTTGAGGTGGTACGATCTTGATGTATCGCGAGCTTTGCTATTATAGTTGGATCTTATGATGTTTTCTCCCCCCCCCCCTACTCTCTTGTAATGGATTGAGTTTTCCCTTTGAAGTTATCTTATCGAATTGAGTCTTTAAAGATTTGAGAACACTTGATGTATGTCTTGCCGTGTGTATCTGTGGTGACAATGGGATATCACGTGATTCACTTGATGTATGTTTTGGTGATCAACTTGCGGGTTCCGCCCATGAACCTATGCATAGGGGTTGGCACACGTTTTCGTCGTGATTCTCCGGTAGAAACTTTGGGGCACTCTTTGAGGTTCTATGTGTTGGTTGAATAGATGAATCTGAGATTGTGTGATGCATATCGTATAATCATACCCACGGATACTTGAGGTGACATTGGAGTATCTAGGTGACATTAGGGTTTTGGTTGATTTGTGTCTTAAGGTGTTATTCTAGTACGAACTCTAGGGTTGTTTGTGACACTTATAGGAATAGCCCAACGGATTGATTGGAAAGAATAACTTTGAGGTGGTTTCGTACCCTACCATAATCTCTTCGTTTGTTCTCCGCTATTAGTGACTTTGGAGTGACTCTTTGTTGCATGTTGAGGGATAGTTATGTGATCCAATTATGTTATTATTGTTGAGAGAACTTGCACTAGTGAAAGTATGAACCCTAGGCCTTGGTTTCCTAGCATTGCAATACCGTTTGTGCTCACTTTTATCATTAGTTACCTTGTTGTTTTTATATTTTCAGATTACAAAAACCTTTATCTACCATCCATATACCACTTGTATCACCATCTCTTTGCCGAACTAGTGCACCTATACAATTTACCATTGTATTGGGTGTGTTGGGGACACAAGAGACTCTTTGTTATTTGGTTGTAGGGTTGCTTGAGAGAGACCATCTTCATCCTACGCCTCCCATGGATTGATAAACCTTAGGTCATCCACTTGAGGGAAATTTTCTACTGTCCTACAAACCTCTGCACTTGGAGGCCCAACAACGTCTACAAGAAGAAGGTTGTGTAGTAGACATCAAGCGCTTTTCTAGCGCCGTTGCCGGGGAGGTGAGTGCTTGAAGGTATATCTTTAGATCTTACAATCGAGTCTTTTAGTTTCTTGTTTTATCACTAGTTTAGTTTATAAAAGAAAATTACAGAAAAATGGAATTGAGTCTACCTCATACGCTTCATCTTTTTAATATCTTTCGTGAGTATGATGGAAAGGAAAATTGTGCCAAAGTGTTAGAAGAAGAATGCATTAAAATGTTTGGCACTAAATCTTTGAATGATGAGCATGATTGCAATGTTGTTAGTATGAACTCCTTGAATATCCATAGTACTAATGATGATTGCCCTAGTTATGATGAAAATGTCTCCTGTAAACATGTCAATATTTGTGGAGTGCATTGGGTTTGTAAGTACACACCAAATAGGGAAGATAGATATTGCATGAGGCATAAGTACTTAGGAACTAAATTGTTGCAAGAAAGGCTAGATGATTGTGCTGAAAATTTAAATTTTCTTGGCCGTACTTGTGGACTTTGCAATGAACAGGGTCATTTAGCTATCCGATGCAAATTGTTTCATGATCTAATCGTGTCCAAAAATTGTGATGACTTGATTTCCCTTGCACATCATAATGAACTTAGTTTGCTCTTGGGTTATGAAGAAATGAAACGTATAACTAAGGTTATTCCAGAATTTGCCCTTTATAGAGTTCTTAATTTTGATCTAGAAGAAATTTATATGTATTGTGCGGTGAATTGCATTGAAAATCCTTATATTGCCAATTACATAAAGAAAAGAAAACAAATAGAGGATGAAGAGAATACTAACGAAAGGGAAGAGACTTCCCAATATCCTCCTATTATTTCTTATGATGAATCAGGTAACGAGGAAGAGCCTCCTATTCAACCAATCTCATTAATAAGGAGCTCCAAAAAGAGGATTGAACCCACACATGATGTGGTGAAGAAGAAGAAAAGAAAAAGGAAGAGAGGTAAAAAGATATCTCCCCCAAATAATGCTGCTCCTATTACTATTGTGCCTCATGAAAATATAATTGTGGAAGATAATGATACTTCTTATGATCTTGAAAATCTTTTTGGCACTTGCTTGGAAGAATATGATAATTGCTATACCATTGGTGCTATCCATACTATTAATGATGAGAGTGATTATTCTTATGATATAAAAAGGCCCAAGCTTGGGGATGCTATGTTTGATGAAGATGATGTTTTTGAGAATATATTTGTTGTAATTAATGTTAGTCCCAAGCTTGGGGAAGCTATGATTAATGAAGATGAAATTTTTAGTCTCCCAATTTTTGATATGCAAATTTATAATGATGATAGCATGCCTCCTACTTATGATGATTATTGTGATGATACTTATGCTATAAAAAGTAGTGATTATATTTATAAAACTTGTCATGATTATGGTTACCCCTACTCTGAACATTGCTCTTTTAATGTGGAAACAATTTATAGTATTCGAGTTTCTTATGATACTCCCACTATTCCGAATGAGAAGAATTTTGCTTATGTGGAGAGTAATAAAATTTCTATGCTTGTTGAGGGAGTCCTGGATTAGGGGGTATCCGGAAAGCCGGATTATATCCTTTGGTTGGACTGTTGGACTATGAAGATACAAGATTGAAGACTTCGTCTCATGTCCGGATGAGACTCTACTTGGCGTGGAAGGCGAGCTAGGCAATACGGATGTGTATATCTCCTCCTTTGTAACCGACCTTGTGTAACCCTAGGCCCCTTTGGTGTCTATATAAACCGAAGGGTTTTAGTCCGTAGGACAACATACAATCATACCATAGGCTAGCTTCTAGGGTTTAGCCTCTCCGATCTCGTGGTAGATCAACTCTTGTAATACTCATATCATCAAGAATAAATCGAGCAGGACGTAGGGTTTTACCTCCATCAAGAGGGCCCGAACCTGGGTAAAACATCGTGTCCCCTGCCTCCTGTTACCATCCGCCTTAGACGCACAGTTCGGGACCCCCTACCCGAGATCCGCCGGTTTTGACACCGACATTGGTGCTTTCATTGAGAGTTCCTCTGTGGCGTCGCCGTAAGGAAGGATGCCTCGTCTCGTTGTTAAAAGCAACATCACCGCCGGGGGAGCTCTGGCTGTCGGCCGAACTCTCCGGCTAGGCAGTTTTGTCATGACTGCCTGTTCGGCCGCTGCACCGACGATGACTTCTCGGTTCATCAAAAACAGCCTCCGCGTCGGCTCGGAAGTCACCGAGCAGATGGATCCAATGGAGCTCTCTTCCCTAAACAAACTCTTGGATCGCATCGCCGCCTTGGGAGTCGCTACAAACTATGATCGGATTGGGCTTAAACCCGATCAAAGGGAGATTAACTCTCCACCGGTCACCCATCATGTTGCGGTGGAGGAACAATGCGGCAAATCTTCCTCTATTTTGAGGACTAAGTATGTCCGGATTCCTGAGCTCTCCGAGCCGGATACCCGCTTACGGGAGGACATTACCCAAGCCCTGAACCTAGAATCAGGCAGCGGGCCAAATTTATCGGGTAACACTCCAGAACCCGAACTTCCAAGATTGGAAACTCCTCGGCCCCTGGGTCTCAGATCGGGTAGGGATTTGGACTCAAATCCACCCACCCACCCAGACATAAACGATCTTTACCACATCAGGCAAGAGCACCATGAAACAATACATCATTATTGGGCCAGATTCCTCCTTGTGATGAACAAGGTTAAGGACTGTCGCGAGGAAGATGCAGTCTCACTTTTCTGCAATAATTGCACGGACAAGGGAATCCTTAACGCCTTAAGTCTCCGTGACATATCACGCTTCACTGACTTGGCGTCAATAGTACGAAAGTACTGTGCAATGGAAAGCGCCTGGAAAACTGAAACGAAATTTTGGGATAATCCGGCTCCGAATATACACCCAATCTGAAGTAAAAGGGTGCACTATCATAAGACGCCCGAGCTAGTTGCAAAGAAACAAAAACCCTCTATAGGGCATGGAACCGTACTGGAGGGATGGCTTAACGGACCCTGCAAAATTCACAGTACAACGGATACAATACCAACACACAGCCTTAGAGCATGTTGGATACTCCGGCAGGTGGCCAAAAGTGGTGACGATCTTCTTATCCCAAATGCCACAGAGCACCATCCCGTGGATAATAAAATGGTGTTAACAGTATTTGAGACCTTTGCGTCAAATAATAGGCGCAAGCGAACACTCCGCAGCATGGCCGAAATCTGCCACGTAGCAGCAATAAATCCATGGAGTGACACGGCTATTACCTTCAATGCCAGTGACGAACCTAAATTCCGAACAGCCCGAGCACTAGCTGCACTGGTCCTCAGTCCAATTGTGGACGGCTTTCGACTCACCAAAGTACTCATGGACGGCGGCAGCGGATTAAACCTCATCTATGAGGAAACTCTTCAGAAAATGGAAATAGACTGGAACCGCATTAAGCAAAGTAGCACAACCTTCAGGGGTATCATACCCAGTCGGGAGGCACGATGCACTGGGAAAATCACACTAGATGTGGTATTCGGTACGCCAGAGAATTACAGGTCTGAAGAAATTACATTTCAAGTGGCCCCGTTCAGCAGTGGATACCACGCCCTTTTAGGACGTGAGGCGTTCACGATCTTCCAAGCCGTACCCCATTACGGGTACATGAAGCTCAAAATGCCCGGGCCCAACGGAATCATCACCCTCACTAGTGATCCGGACACAACACTCCAAGCCGAAAACAAAACAGCCGCACTGGCCCTCGAAGCATTATCCGAAGCCCTCTCGGCCGAGGAGCTAGCCATGCTACGCTCCACAGTGGACAGGGACGACGTGATACACGATAAGAGATCCAGGTCCACCTCTTTTAAACCAGCGGATGAAATAGTCAAATTCCAAGTCCACCCAACGGACCCTACAAAAACAGCCTCCATCGGGGCACAGTTAAAACCCGCCGTGGACGCCGCACTACAAGAGTTCCTGCGTGAGAATTGGGACATATTCGCCTGGCACCCCTCAGACATGCCAGGAATCCCATGCAGGCTGGCCGAGCATAGCCTCAATATCATAAAGGTATTCAAGCCGGTCAAGCAAGCTCTTCGGCGTTACTCCGAACCTAAGAGACAGGCCATGGGAGAGGAACTAGCCAAGTTATTGGAGGCCGGATTCATCAGAGAGATAAAACACCCGGACTGGCTAGCAAACCTGGTGATGGTACCAAAGAAGGATAAATCCTGGCGCCTTTGTGTCGATTTCAAGGACCTCAATAAAGCTTGCCCAAAGGATCCCTTCCCCCTCCCCCTCATCGACCAAATTATCGATGCTACCGCAGGACACGAGTCATTGTGTTTCCTCGACGCATACTCCGGTTACCACCAAATCAAGATGGCGGAGTCCGACCAAGCCGCAACGGCATTCATCACACCATACGGCCCCTTCTGTTTCAACACAATGCCTTTTGGGCTCAAAAACGCCGGCGCAACATATCAACGCATGATTCAGACATGTCTGGAGAAACAAATCGGCAAAACAGTAGAGGCATACATAGACGATGTGGTCGTCAAAACCAAACACGTCGACTCTTTCATAGACGACTTGAGGCTCACATTCGACAACCTCCGAACATACGACATTAAGCTCAATCCGGAAAAATGCGTTTTCGGTGTACCAGCCGGAAAGCTCCTGGGTTTCATTGTCTCCAGTAGAGGTATTGAAGCTAACCCGGCCAAAATCCAAGCTTTGTCACAGTTGGCTACCCCAACAGACCTCAAACAAATCCAAAAGTTAACATGATGCATGGCGGCTCTAAGCCGCTTTATCTCCCGCTTAGGAGAAAAGGCTTTACCCCTTTATCGCCTCCTCCGGCGCACCAAACACTTTGAGTGGACGGACGCTGCCACAGCCGGATTGGAAGAAATAAAGGCCATTTTGGCAACCAACCCAATCCTGGCTGCGCCAAACATCGGCGAACCAATGCTGTTGTACATTGCGGCAACCCATCAAGTTGTAAGCGCAGTGCTCATCGTCGAACGAGAAGCTGACGGACATAAATTCCCTCTTCAAAAGCTGGTATACTATGTATCCACTGTCCTCACTCAATGCAAATCACGGTACCCACATTATCAAAAGATAGCCTACGCGGTATTCATGGCATCCCGGAAGCTGTGACACTACTTTCAAGAATGTTCGATTATAGTAGCCTCGGAAGTGCCACTTAATGATATTATAAACAACCGCGACGCTACGGGCCGGATTGCCAAATGGGCTATTGAGATCCTCCCGTTCGACATAACATACAAACCTCGACGAGCCATTAAGTCGCAAGTATTGGCCGACTTTGTCGCCGAATGGACGGAGGCCGAACTCCCTAAAGAGTACGGCGCATACTCCAATTGGATCATGCACTTCGACGGTTCTAAAATGTTGGCTGGTCTAGGGGCTCGCGTCGTCCTGACGTCCCCAACCGGAGATACCATTCAGTACATACTGCAAATATTGTACACAGACTCCAACAACACAGCCGAATACGGAGCCCTGTTGCATGGTCTTCGGATGGCAGTCTCCATGGGCATTCAACGCCTGGAGGTGCGTGGGGATTCAAACCTTGCAATATCCCAAATAAATGGAGACTTTGACGCCAAGGATCCGAAAATGGCGGCCTACCGAAACGCCGTCCTAAAAATGTCAGCTCGGTTCGAGGGGCTCGAATTTCACCATGTGGCTCGGGAAAACAATCAGGCGGTGGATATCCTCGCCCGCATCGGTGCAAAACGCGATGCGGTCCCCCCCAACATCTTTCTAGAAAGGTTGTTCAAGCCATCCATAGTATGGGAAGGGGACACCGGTAACCATAGTCCGGACCCGGCCAAAATACCCGATACCGAATACTCTGACACAATCGGAGGACCCGCCACCGAAATCACACCTTCAGCCCACGTAATAATGGCCATTATAGCCCCGTGGACAGAACCATTCCTGGCCTACCTAACTAGGCAGGAACTTCCGGAAGACCAATATGAGGCACGCTGCATAGTGCGGCGATCTAAGGCCTACAGGGTCCACGAGGGAGAATTGTATAAAAAAGCACTACCGGAGTGAGAATTGTATAAAAAAGCACTACCGGAGTCCTTCAAAGGTGCATCTCCGAAGAGGAAGGGCGAAACCTTTTATCAGAAATCCACGCCGGACTCGGCGGTCACCACGCCGCAGCCCGGGCTCTTGTAAGCAAGGCCTTCTGTACAGGATTCTATTGGCCAATGGCCCGGGCAGATGCACAGGACTTGGTCCAACGTTGCGCCGGTTGCCAGCTCTTTGCAAATCAAAACCACATGCCACCCACCGCCCTTCAAACAATCCCCATTACGTGGCCCTTCGCGGTCTGGGGGCTTGACATGGTTGGACCCCTTAAAGGGGGAACCCACAAGAAAAAATACTTACTGGTCATGGTGGATAAATTCACCAAATGGATAGAGGCCAAGCCTGTTAAAACAGCTGAATCCGGACCAGTGATAGACTTCATATCTGGGGTCGTACACCATTATGGCGTCCCCCACAGCATCATCACTGACAACGGCACAAACTTCACAGCCGATGAGGTAAAACTCTCGTGCAGCAAAATGGGCATCAAGCTCGATTATGCTTCAATCTATCACCCACAAACCAATGGCCAAGTCGAGCGAGCAAACGGTCTTATAATGAGCAGCATTAAACCCAGATTAGTGCGTTCCTTAACGGAGTCTAACAAGCACTGGGTAGAGGAGCTCGACTCCGTACTCTGGGGGCTGCGGACCACGCCGAATCGTAGTACCGGATACACACCCTTCTTTATGGTGTATGGCGCAGAGGCAGTCTTGCCCTGTGACATAATTCATGACTCACCTCTAGTGCGCATGTACGAAGAAAGAGAAGCCGAGCTCGATCGGCAGGACAGTCTGGACACCCTGGAGGAGGAGCGCGACGTAGCCAAAGCCCATTCCGCATTTTATCAGCAACAGGCTCGCAGATACCAAATCAGAGAAGTACGGGCCAAAACTTATAACATTGGCGAATTAGTTCTACGCCTGCCGGATAAGAAAAAGAACAAGCTTGAGCCCAAATGGGAAGGTCCCTTCATTATTGACCAAGTTCTGACCGGTGGAGCGTACCGACTGCGGGATGCATCGACTAGTCGACTCGAGCCGAACCCATGGAACGCGGCCAGGCTCCGAAGATTCTACGCCTAGCATCGGACCCTATGTTTGTCCCCTCCCTTTGTCCATTTTTTGCATGTACATTATCTGTCTTGTTTTTCTTTCTTCCTTTCTGTTATTATTTCTCTAGGACTTTAAGGGCCAACTTGTGCCTCGCTTGCACATTATAGATGCGCTAGCCGCGCTCATAATACCTGGGGGCTTCTTTCACAGAAGCTTAATTATTTATCTGGGCCTTAGGCCTCGAACATGTGTCATGCTTCCGCATGTACCTTTTTTCGCCATTATATGCATCGATATGACTTAAGTTTTGGCCAAGCTGGGTTGCCTGGCTCTTGTATTATGCCCTACGTTCCCGTTAATTTGGCTAGGGCATAAGGGGAGCACCTCTGCGATTGTTACTGCCGGGTCAGCCGGACGTGTACCTCAGACTGGGTGAAGCCGAAAGCTAGCGTTCTTAAGGGAATATTCAGTCGGTGAACAAAATATGATTTTTATTTATTATCCATATCTGCCCCCAGATGTTTTTCCTGCGTTTCCTATCGCAGTCCGGACATGCACTTTAGGGCATGCTTACCCAGGGAAAGGAACCCTTAACAGAACTATTCTCCCTGGAAGATGTTTCTTACTACCCATGTAATATAACATAACTAGTTGGGCACTTGTCTGTTCAAGCACTTATGACCCCTACGCCTGGTCTCCACGCATGCCCCGGTTCTTATATAACTGCGCGGGTATTCGGATACACTCCGGACTATCGGGTCCCGAGGTTGAAGCAAAAAGGTCCGCCAAGACAAATGATCTACAATCCAGCTAGAAGGCATTATACATGTCACTTTCATTACATAGTCATGCAGACTGACTAAATTCCTCTTCTATACCATCCAACAGGCGGTCTAGCTTACAATCCTGTTGGGAATACTTTGCGGCTAATTCTACTTTCCCATAAACTAAGCTAACGGGGATCTCTTTTCCGTCGGGCCCCACAGGTCCGACCTCGACCATGTGATTTGGGTCTGCCTTGGTATACCGCGTCTTCACCATGGCCCAGACTTCTCTGGCACCCTGTCGGCAGGCTGATATTTTCCATAATCGGAAGCGCCGCCGTGCTCCCTTGAGCTTCTCCGCAAGCTCTGCAACGCCCTCTAACAGGGAGATGGACGGCCACAAGGCCTGGGCAACACCTTGCATCACCTGCCGAACTTGTTCGTGCAGATGTGACAGCTCGGATACAAGATCACCCGCAGACCCGGGCATTTCCTCCGCGGGACGACCCGTCAGCATACCTACAGACATAACGTTGTTAGTCGGCTTCTTCGCCGAACTCTTTTAAAAGGATTCGTTCAAGCACTTACTGAAAATGTCGCGCCGAAGCCGCTTATTCTCCTTCTCGGAGTCTGCAAGCTGGCCCCGAACGTCTTTTAGTTCCACGCTCAGCTTAATATTGGCGTCTTGGAGATTGTTTTTCTCCCGCCTAACCTCAGTCAGCACGCGTTTGCCAGCCTCTAGCTGTCGCATAACATGGTGGTCCTCCGGATTTTCTCCGGATTCATCTGCAACATCTGTTGTTAGATCTGCAGCCATGCCGCACATTATATGGTAATCATCATTCTTTAAAATAAATGTTACCAACAGGTGAATTTTTCGGTTCCTGCAATGAGGCCACAGCAGCCCGCAGTTGGGTCTTGCATTCCTCTAGCTCCTGTGACAGCCTAGTATTCTTCTCTGTAAGAACCTGCACAATAAAGATGATCCTTAAATCAGTTCTGCTAACTGTTTCAAGTCTCAGAGGCTACTGATACATATAAATCGTCAGATTTACTTACCCGTACATCCTTTACATACTGATCTGTGGCTCTGGCTAGACCATCTTGAGCAGCTCGGAGGTACGCCTCTCCAGAATTGAAGGCATCAAATGCCTCTGGTGAGAAACAAGCGTCACGGAGTACGGCCCGGCGGCGCCTATGATTCATGGCGCTTTCCACCTCTGAGTTTGTAGTGGATAATCTATCTGCATCCTCTGTAGGGGATTATCCGGCGCCCGCCCCATATCGGCTTCCGCCTCTATGTCCGGTCCTGGCGCCCGGCTGGTGGAAGCGTGATTAGTAACATCGCCGGACATATTCCGGCGAGCGTTTTTTCTGTTAAAGAAACACGGGCGTCATTATATTTCGAGAGAAGACGACAACCACGGAGCGGGGTTTGTTATACCTTTGCGCTGGCGTCTCCGTCCTGGCCGCCTTCCTTTTTGGCCTACCCGGCCTCGGTGCCTCCTGTTGGCGCGTTGTTGCGGGTTCGGCAGGGCGTCCCGAATGCCTTCCCTATAAAAATGCCATGTGTATATGGTGGGTGAAGTGTCTAAAAGGGGATCCTAGTTTTGGAGTTGGGATTTTTGGTTTTTCTTACGTGCGATGCAGGGAGCAGTCCGGGATAGTCGGTCATAATGGCCACCATGGCATTGTCGCAGCTTAACTGATAGAACTGCCGGTCTATCAGCTCCACGAATATAACTGAATCTTCTTCAAGTCCGGAGTCAAGGGCCCAGTCAGGGTCCTCTGGTTGTGGAGAAGGGCTGCTGACCTCCTTTATGGCTTTTCACAGTTCCTGCCACTAAGTGGCAAGGTGAATACTTACGACAGAGAATGCGGGAAAAATGGGAGCAGGGAGATATAACTTACCCAGCTTGGAGGATTGTACATGGAGAATCCATCCCATGGCTTGATGCGGGTGAACTCCTCTTCCTCACCCTTGAACAATTCGGACAAAATTTTCGCTAAAGCGCCAGCATTGTCCGGACCCTTACGCCCGCAGCGGGTGGCGTCATCCGCCCTGTTATAACACCACAAGGGGTGCCCACGATATTGAAGTGGTTGCACTCCCCGCATTATGCAAATCGACATAACTTCGATTACTGTCAATCCTGATCGAGCCAGTGCTTTAATTCGGTTCATCAGATAGAGGACTTCTCCATTGTCTTCCACCTGGGGGCTCTGTGGGCGCCAACTTCGGCGTTTCTTTAGAGGAGCATTGTTGAACTCAGGAAGACCCCGCCGAACAGGGTCCGAAAGGGGAACGTCCTCCATATAAAACCATTCTGAAGGCCAGTCTTTGGGTGACTTCTTCGGAGTACCAGACAGGTATCCGGTATCGGTGATGCACCATATTTCGGCTCCACCCACTTGATAAAGTGACCCCCTCTATGTGCGAGGGACGAGGCAAAATAGCCTTTTCCACAGCTCAAAGTGAGCCTTGCAGCCCAGGAACAACTCGCAGAAAGCCACATAGCCGGCGATATGTAGGATGGAGGCGGGGGTGAAATTGTGTAATTGGAGGCCCTAGAACTCCAGGAGCCCGCGGAGGAACGGATGAATTGGAAATCCAAGTCCCCTTAATAGATAGGGAACAAGGCAGACCCGTTCCCCCATAGAGGGACCGGGAAAGCTCTCCGCTTGCTCCCCGCCATTATAGGTGGCAAGCCCGGCTCGAATGGGCACCATGTACGCTGGAGGGAGAAATCCCTTAGTCTGCAGTTCGACTAAATGACTGTGTGGGACTGAACACCTCTCCCAATCACCGGGCTTAGGGCTTCGGGGGCGGGAGGAGGAGCTGCGGAGGTCGGCCATGCTGGAATGGATCCTTTCGGAATGCGCTCTGATGGACTCTCGCTGGGGGAGGATGGTATGGATCGGATCTAAGGATCCCCATCCCTTTAATAGACAATTTATTTATCTGGCTAGGGGGGCGAATGTAAAAACGCCCTGGTGCCTCGTATTCATTCGACGCGTGGGAGAAAGCCCTTATTGGGCACAGAAGCCAAGAGGTCCAAACATTTATGGGACCGGACACTGCTTTACAAACGTTCGAAAGATGGAGAAGAACCCGCCTTGCAATGCCGAAGACAATACTGCACGCCAGACTCATCGTCATTAAAGCCTGGTTCGGGGGCTACTGAGGGAGTCCTGGATTAGGGGGTATCCGGACAGTCGAATTATATCCTTTGGCCGGACTGTTGGACTATGAAGATACAGGATTGAAGACTTCGTCTCGTGTCCGGATGGGACTCTACTTGGCGTGGAAGGCAAGCTAGGCAATACGGATGTGTATATCTCTTCCTTTGTAACCGACCTTGTGTAACCCTAGCCCCCTTTGGTGTCTATATAAACCGGAGGGTTTTAGTCCGTAGGACAACATACAATCGTACCATAGGCTAGCTTCTAGGGTTTAGCCTCTCCCATCTCATGGTAGATCAACTCTTGTAATACTCATATCATCAAGAATAAATCGAGCAGGACATAGGGTTTTACCTCCATCAAGAGGGCCTGAACCTGGGTAAAACATCGTGTCCCCTGCCTCCTGTTACCATCCGCCTTAGACGCACAGTTCGGGACCCCCTACCCGAGATCCGCCGGTTTTGACACCGACACTTGTAGATCATGAAAAGAATGATTTAGGTGCTGGTTATATTGTTGAATTCATTCATGATTCTACTCAAAATTATTATGAGGGAGGAATATATGGTTGTAGAAATTGCAATAATATCAAGTTTCCTCTCTATGTGCTTAAAGTTTTGAAGCTATGCTTGTTTTACCTTCCTATGCTAGTTGATTATTGTTCCCATAAGTTGTTTGCTCACAAAATCCCTATGCATAGGAAGTGGGTTAGACTTAAATGTGCTAGTCATATTATTCATGATGCTCTCTTTATGTTACAATTCTTATCTTTTATGTGAGCATCATTGAAATCATCATGCCTAGCTAGGGGCGTTAAACGATAGCGCTTGTTGGGAGGCAACCCAATTTTATTTTCGTTCCTTGATTTTTGCTCCTTTTTAGTAATAAATAATCCATCTAGCCTCTGTTATGATTGAGTTTTTATGTTTTAATTAGTGTTTTTGCCAAGTAGAACCGTTGGGAAGACTTGGGAAAAGTCTTTTTGATCTTGCTGTAAAAAACAGAAACTTTAGCGCTCACGAGAATTGCTGCCATTTTTATTTGGAGAGTGCTATTTAGTTAATTCTTTTTGAAGATGATTAATAGACAAATTAATCAGGTCCACCAATTTATTTGAGAATTTTATGAGTTCCTGAAGTATACGTTTGATCCAGCTTACTACAGACTGTTCTGTTTTTGACAGATTCTGTTTTCTATGTGTTGTTTGCTTATTTTGATGAATCTATGAGTAGTATCGGAGGGTATGAACCATAGAGAAGTTGGAATACATTAGATATTACACTAATATAAATAGAGAATGAGTTCATTACAGTACCTTATGATGGTGATTTTCTTTCTTATACTAACGGAGCTTACGAGTTTTCTGTTAAGTTTTGTGTTGTGAAGTTTTCAAGTTTTGGGTAAAGATTCGACGAACTATGGAATAAGGAGTGGCAAGAGCCTAAGCTTTGGGATGCCCAAGGCACCCCAAGGTAATATTCAAGGAAAACCAAGATCCTAAGCTTGGGGATGCCCCGGAAGGCATCCCCTCTTTCGTCTTCGTTCATCGGTAACTTTACTTGGAGCTATATTTTTATTCGCCACATGATATGTGTTTTGCTTGGAGCGTCATTTTATTTTCTTTTTTTTTGCTTGCTGTTTGAATAACATACCAAGATCTGAAATTATTAAATGTTAGAGAGTCTTCACATAGTTGCATAATTATTCGACTACTCATTGATCTTCACTTATATCTTTCGGAGTAGTTTGTCATTTGCTCTAGTACTTCACTTATATCTTTTTAGAGCACGGTGGTGGTTTTGTTTTGAAGAAATAGATGAACTCTCGTGTTTCACTTATATTATTTTGAGAGTCTTTAGAACAACATGGTAGTTTGCTTTGGTTATGAAACTAGTCCTAATATGATGGGCATCCAAGAGGGATATAATAAAAACTTTCATATAAGTGCATTGAATACTAAGAGAAGTTTGATACTTGATGATTGTTTTGAGATATGGAGATAGTGATATTAAAGTTGTGCTAGTTGAGTAGTTGTGAATTTGAGAAATACTTGTGTTGAAGTTTGCAAGTCCCGTAGCATGCACGTATGGTAAACGTTATGTAACAAATTTGAAACATGAGGTGCTCTTTGATTGTCCGCCTTATGAGTGGCGGTTGGGGATGAGCGATGGTCTTTTTCCTACCAATCTATCCCCCTAGGAGCATGCGCGTAGTGCTTGGTTTTTGATGACTTGTAGATTTTTTCAATAAGTATGTGAGTTCTTTATGACTAATGTTGAGTCCATGGATTATACGCACTCTCACCCTTCCATCATTGCTAGCCTCTTCGGTACCGTGCATTGCCCTTTCTCACATTGAGAGTTGGTGCAAACTTCGCCGGTGCATCCAAACCCCGTGATATGATACGCTCTTTCACACATAAACCTCCTTATATCTTCCTCAAAACAGCCACCATACCTACCTATTATGGCATTTCCATAGCCATTCCGAGATATATTGCCATGCAACTTTCCACCATTCCGTTTATTATGACATGCTTCATCATTGTCATATTGTTTTGCATGATCATGTAGTTGACATTGTATTTGTGGCAAAGCCACCATTCATAATTCTTTCAAACATGTCACTCATGCATCATTGCTATCCCGGTACACCGCCGGAGGCATTCATATAGAGTCATATCTTGTTCTAAGTATCGAGTTGTAATTCTTGAGTTATAAATAAATAGAAGTGTGATGATCATCATTAATAGAGCATTGTCCTAAAAAAGAGAAAGAAAGAAAGGCCAAATAAAAAAGAAAGGCCAAATTAAAAATAAAAAATAAAAAGGGACAATGCTACTATCCTTTTTCCACACTTGTGCTTCAAAGTAGCACCATGATCTTTATGATAGAGAGTCTCTTGTTTTGTCACTTTCATATACTAGTGGGAATTTTTCATTATAGAACTTGGCTTGTATATTCCAACAATGGGCCTCCTCAAGTGCCCTAGGTCTTCGTGAGCAAGCAAGTTGGATGCACACCCACTTAGTTTCTTTTGTTGAGCTTTCATACATTTATAGCTCTAGTGCATCTGTTGCATGGCAATCCCTACTCCTTGCATTGACATCAATTGATGGGCATCTCCCTAGACCATTGATTAGTCGCGTTGATGTGAGACTTTCTCCTTTTTGTCTTCTCCACATAACCCCCTCATTATTCTATTCCACCCATAGTGTTATATCCATGGCTCACGCTCATGTATTGCGTGAAAGTTGAAAAAAGTTTGAGATTACTAAAGTATGAAACAATTGCTTGGCTTGTCATCGGGGTTGTGCATGATGAGAGCATTCTTGTGTGGCGAAAATGGAGCATGACCAAACTATATGATTTTGTAGGGATGAACTTTCTTTGGCCATGTTATTTTGAGAATACATGATTGCTTAGTTAGTATGCTTGAAGTATTATTATTTTATGTCAATATTAAACTTTTTCTTGAATCTTATGGATCTGAACATTCATGCCACAATAAAGAGAAATACTTAGAGAAATATGTTAGGTAGCATCCCACATCAAAATTCTATTTTTATCATTTACCTACTTGAGGACGAGCAGGAATTAAGCTTGGGGATGCTGATATGTCTCCAACGTATCTATAATTTTTTATTGCTCCATGCTATATTATCTTCTGTTTTGGAACTTATTGGGCTTTATTTTGTATTATTTTTTGGGACTAACCTATTGACCCAGAGCCTAGTGCCAGTTCCTGTTTTTCCCCTTGTTTTAGGGTTTCGAAGAAAAGGAATATCAAACAGAGTCCAAACGGAATGAAACCTTCAGAAAAGTTATTTCTAGAAAGAAAGCAATACAGGAGACTTGGAGTGCATGTCAGGGGATCAACAAGGAAGCCACGAGGCAGGGGGTACACCCACCCCCCTGGGCGCGCCCTCCACCCTCGTGGGCCCCTCATGGCTCCCCTGACGTACCTCTTCCGCCTATATATATATATATATACCCTAAAACAATCGGGGAGCACAATAGACCAGGAGTTCCGCCGCCAGAAGCCTCCGTAGCCACCAAAAGCCAATCTAGACCCATTCCGGCACCCTGCCGGAGGGGGAATCCTTCTCCGGTGGCCATCTTAATCATCCTGGTGCTCTCCATGACGAGGAGGGAGTTGTTCTCCCTCGGGGCTGAGGGTATGTACCAGTAGCTATGTGTTTGATCTCTCTCTCGTGTTCTTGAGGTGGTACGATCTTGATGTATCGCGAACTTTGCTATTATAGTTGGATCTTATGATGTTTTCTCCCCCCCCCTACTCTCTTGTAATGGATTGAGTTTTCCCTTTGAAGTTATCTTATCGAATTGAGTCTTTAAAGATTTGAGAACACTTGATGTATGTCTTGCCGTGTGTATCTGTGGTGACAATGGGATATCACGTGATTCACTTGATGTATGTTTTGGTGATCAACTTGCGGGTTCCGCCCATGAACCTATGCATAGGGGTTGGCACACGTTTTCGTCGTGATTCTCCGGTAGAAACTTTGGGGCACTCTTTGAGGTTCTATGTGTTGGTTGAATAGATGAATCTGAGATTGTGTGATGCATATCGTATAATCATACCCACGGATACTTGAGGTGACATTGGAGTATCTAGGTGACATTAGGGTTTTGGTTGATTTGTGTCTTAAGGTGTTATTCTAGTACGAACTCTAGGGTTGTTTGTGACACTTATAGGAATAGCCCAACGGATTGATTGGAAAGAATAACTTTGAGGTGGTTTCGTACCCTACCATAATCTCTTCGTTTGTTCTCCGCTATTAGTGACTTTGGAGTGACTCTTTGTTGCATGTTGAGGGATAGTTATGTGATCCAATTATGTTATTATTGTTGAGAGAACTTGCACTAGTGAAAGTATGAACCCTAGGCCTTGTTTCCTAGCATTGCAATACCGTTTGTGCTCACTTTTATCATTAGTTACCTTGTTGTTTTTATATTTTCAGATTACAAAAACCTTTATCTACCATCCATATACCACTTGTATCACCATCTCTTTGCCGAACTAGTGCACCTATACAATTTACCATTGTATTGGGTGTTTTGGGGACACAAGAGACTCTTTGTTATTTGGTTGTAGGGTTTCTTGAGAGAGACCATCTTCATCCTACGCCTCCCATGGATTGATAAACCTTAGGTCATCCACTTTAGGGAAATTTGCTACTGTCCTACAAACCTCTGCACTTGGAGGCCCAACAGCGTCTACAAGAAGAAGGTTGTGTAGTAGACATCACCCAGACACCACGTGATGATCGGGTGTGATAAGCTCTATGTCCATCTACAATAGGTGCAAGCCAGTTTTGCACACGCAGAATACCCATGTTAAACTTGACGAGCCTAGCATATGCAGATATGGCCTCGGAACACTGAGACCGAAAGGTCGAGCGTGAATCATATAGTAGATATGATCAACATAGTGATGTTCACCATTGAAAGCTACTCCATTTCGCGTGATGATCGGTTATGGTTTAGTTGATATGGATCACGTGATCACTTAGAGGATTAGAGAGATGTCTATCTAAGTGGGAGTTCTTAAGTAATATGATCAATTGAACTTAAATTTATCATGAACTTAGTACCTGATAGTATCTTGCTTATCTATGTTGATTGTAGATAGATGGCCCGTGTTGTTGTTCCGTTGAATATTAACGCGTTCCTTGAGAAAGCAAAGTTGAAAGATGATGGTAGCAATTACACGGACTGGGTCCGTAACTTGAGGATTATCCTCATTGCTGCACAGAAGAGTTATGTCATGGAAGCACCGCTAGGTGCACCACCTGCGCCAGCAACTGCAGACATTGTGAATGCCCGGCAGTCACGTGTTGATGACTACTCAATAGTTCAGTGTGCCATGCTTTACGGCTTAGAACCGGGACTTCAACGACGTTTTGACCGTCATGGAGCATATGAGATGTTCCAGGAGTTGAAGTTAATATTTCAAAAGAATGCCCAGATTGAGAGATATGAAGTCTCCAATAAGCTCTACAACTGCAAGATGGAGGAGAATAGTTCTGTCAGTGAGCATATACTCAAGATGTCTGGGTACTGATTCAACTGGGAGTTAATCTTCCGGATGATAACGTCATTGACAGAATTCTTCAATCACTGCCACCAAGCTACAAAAGCCTCTTGATGAACTATAATATGCAAGGGATGGATAAGATGATTCCCGAGCTCTTCGCAATGCTAAAGGCTGCGGAGGTAGAAATCAAGAAGGAACATCAAGTGTTGATGGTCAATAAGACCACCAGTTTCAAGAAAAAAGGGCAAAGGGAAGAAGAAGGGGAACTTCAAGAAGAACAACAAACAAGTTGCTGCTCAAGAGAAGAAACCCAAGTCTGGACCTAAGCCTGAGACTGAGTGCTTATACTGCAAGCAGACTGGTCACTAGAAGCGGAACTGCCCCAAGTATTTTGCGGATAAGAAGGATGGCAAGGTGAACAAAGGTATATATGATATACATGTTATTGATGTGTACCTTACCAGAGCTCGCAGTAGCACCTGGGTATTTGATACTAGTTCTGTTGCTAATATTTGCAACTCAAAACAGGAACTACGGATTAAGCGAACACTGGCCAAGGACGAGGTGACGATGCGCGTGGGAAACGGTTCCAAAGTCGATGTGATCGGCGTCGGCACACTACCTCTACATCTACCTTCGAGATTAGTATTAGACCTAAATAATTGTTATTTGGTGCCAGCGTTGAGCATGAACATTATATCTGGATCTTGTTTGATGCGAGGCAGTTATTCATTTAAATCAGAGAATAATGGTTGTTCTATTTATATGAGTAATATCTTTTATGGTCATGCACCCTTGTAGAGTGGTCTATTCTTATTGAATCTCGAGAGTAGTGATACACATATTCATAATGTTGAAGCCAAAAGATGCAGAGTTGATAATGATAGTGCAACTTATTGGTGGCACTGCCGTTTAGGTCATATCGGTGTAAAGCGCATGAAGAAACTCCATACTGATGGGCTTTTGGAACCACTTGATTATGAATCGCTTGGTACTTGCAAACCGTGCCTCATGGGCAAGATGACTAAAACACCGTTCTCCGGTACTATGGAGAGAGCAACAGATTTGTTGGAAATCATACATACAGATGTATGTGGTCCGATGAATATTGAAGCTCGTGGCGGATATCGTTATTTTCTCACCTTCACAGATGATTTAAGCAGATACGGGTATATCTACTTAATGAAACATAAGTCTGAAACATTTGAAAAGTTCAAAGAATTTCAGAGTGAAGTGGAAAATCATCGTAACAAGAAAATAAAGTTTCTACGATCTGATCGTGGAGGAGAATATTTGAGTTACGAGTTTGGTGTACATTTGAAACAATGCGGGATAGTTTCGCAGCTCACGCCACCCGGAACACCACAGCGTAATGGTGTGTCCGAACGTCGTAATCGTACTTTACTAGATATGGTGCGATCTATGATGTCTCTTATTGATTTACCGCTATCGTTTTGGGGATACGCTCTAGAGACGACCGCATTCACGTTAAATAGGGCACCATCAAAATCCGTTGAGATGACGCCTTATGAACTGTGGTTTGGCAAGAAACCAAAGTTGTCGTTTCTGAAAGTTTGGGGCTGCGATGCTTATGTGAAAAAGCTTCAACCTGATAAGCTCGAACCCAAATCGGAGAAATGTGTCTTCATAGGATATCCAAAGGAAACTATTGGATACACCTTCTATCACAGATCCGAAGGCAAGACTTTTGTTGCTAAATTCGGAAACTTTCTTGAGAAGGAGTTTCTCTCGAAAGAAGTGAGTGGGAGGAAAGTAGAACTTGACGAGGTAACTATACCTGCTCCCTTATTGGAAAGTAGTACATCACAGAAAACGGTTTCAGTGACACCTACACCAATTAGTGAGGAAGCTAATGATGATGATCATGAAACTTTAGATCAAGATACTACTGAACCTCGTAGATCAACCAGAGTGAGATCCGCACCAGAGTGGTACGGTAATCCTATTCTGGAAGTCATGCTACTAGATCATGATGAACCTACGAACTATGAAGAAGCGATGGTGAGCCCAGATTCCGCAAAATGGCTTGAAGCCATGAAATCTGAGATGGGATCCATGTATGAGAACAAAGTATGGACTTTGGTTGACTTGCCCGATGATCGGCAAGCAATTGAGAATAAATGGATCTTCAAGAAGAAGACTGACGCTGACAGTAATATCACTATCTACAAAGCTCGACTTGTCGCAAAAGGTTTTCGACAAGTTCAAGGGATTGACTACGATGAGACCTTCTCACCCGTAGCGATGCTTAAGTCTGTCCGAATCATGTTAGCAATTGCCGCATTTTATGATTATGAAATTTGGTAGATGCATGTCAAAACTGCATTCCTGAATGGATTTCTGGAAGAAGAGTTGTATATGATGCAACCAGAAGGTTTTGTCGATCCAAAGGGAGCTAACAAAGTGTGCAAGCTCCAGCGATCCATTTATGGACTGGTGCAAGCCTCTCGGAGTTGGAATAAATGTTTTGATAGTGTGATCAAAGCATTTGGTTTTATACAGACTTTTGGAGAAGCCTGTATTTACAAGAAAGTGAGTGGGAGCTCTGTAGCATTTCTGATATTATATGTAGATGACATATTACTGATTGGAAATGATATAGAATTTCTGGATAGCATAAAGGGATACTTGAATAAGAGTTTTTCAATGAAAGACCTCGGTGAAGCTGCTTACATATTAGGCATTAAGATCTATAGAGATAGATCAAGACGCCTAATTGGACTTTCACAAAGCACATACCTTGACAAAGTTTTGAAAAAGTTCAAAATGGATCAAGCAAAGAAAGGGTTCTTGCCTGTATTGCAAGGTGTGAAGTTGAGTAAGACTTAATGCCCGACCACTGCAGAAGATAGAGAGAAAATGAAAGATGTTCCCTATGCTTCAGCCATAGGCTCTATCATGTATGCAATGCTGTGTACCAGACCTGATGTGTGCCTTGCTATAAGTTTAGCAGGGAGGTACCAAAGTAATCCAGGAATGGATCACTGGACAGCGGTCAAGAACATCCTGAAGTACCTGAAAAGGACTAAGGATATGTTTCTCATATATGGAGGTGACAAAGAGCTCATCATAACAGGTTACGTTGATGCAAGCTTTGACACTGATCCGGATGATTCTAAATCGCAAACCAGATACGTGTTTACATTAAATGGTGGAGCTGTCAGTTGGTGCAGTTCTAAACAAAGCGTCGTAGCGGGATCTACATGTGAAGCGGAGTATAGCTGCTTCGGAAGCAGCAAATGAAGGAGTCTGGATGAAGGAGTTCATATCCGATCTAGGTGTCATACCTAGTGCATCGGGTCCAATGAAAATCTTTTGTGACAATACTGGTGCAATTGCCTTGGCAAAGGAATCCAGATTTCACAAGAGAACCAAGCACATCAAGAGACGCTTCAATTCCATCCGGGATCTAGTCCAGGTGGGAGACATAGAGATTTGCAAGATACATACGGATCTGAATGTTGCAGACCCGTTGACTAAGCCTCTTCCACGAGCAAAACATGATCAGCACCAAGGCTCCATGGGTGTTAGAATCATTACTGTGTAATCTAGATTATTGACTCTAGTGCAAGTGGGAGACTGAAGGAAATATGCCCTAGAGGCAATAATAAAGTTATTATTTATTTCCTTATTTCATGATAAATGTTTATTGTTCATGCTAGAATTGTATTAATCGGAAACATAATACATGTGTGAATACATAGACAAACAGAGTGTCACTAGTATGCCTCTACTTGACTAGCTCGTTTATCAAAGATGGTTATGTTTCCTAACCATGAACAAAGTGTTGTTATTTGATTAACGAGGTCACATCATTAGTTGAATGATCTGATTGACATGACCCATTCCATTAGCTTAGCACTCGATCGTTTAGTGTGTTGCTATTGCTTTCTTCATGACTTATACATGTTCCTATGACTATGAGATTATGCAACTCCCGTTTGCCGGAGGAACACTTTGGTGCTACCAAACGTCACAACGTAACTGGGTGATTATAAAGGAGCATTACAGGTGTCTCCAAAGGTATGTTGGGTTGGCGTATTTCGAGATTAGGATTTGTCACTCCGATTGTCGGAGAGGTATCTCTGGGCCCTCTCGGTAATGCACATCACATAAGCCTTGCAAGCATTACAACTAATATGTTAGTTGTGAGATGATGTATTACGGAACGAGTAAAGAGACTTGCCGGTAACGAGATTGAACTAGGTATTGGATACCGACGATCGAATCTCGGGCAAGTAACATACCGATGACAAAGGGAACAACGTATGTTGTTATGCGGTCTGACCGATAAAGATCTTCGTAGAATATGTAGGAGCCAATATGGGCATCCAGGTCCCTGCTATTGGTTATTGACCGGAGATTTGTCTCAGTCATGTCTACATTGTTCTCGAACCGTAGGGTCCGCACGCTTAACGTTACGATGACAGTTATTATGAGTTTATGCATTTTGATGTACCGAAGTTAGTTCGGAGTCCCGGATGTGATCACGGACATGACGAGGAGTCTCGAAATGGTCGAGACATAAAGATTGATATATTGGACGACTATATTCGGACACCGGAAGCGTTCCGGAGAAGTTTCGGATAAAACCGGAGCACCGGGGGGTTACCGGAACCCCCCGGGGGGTTAATGGGCCTCATGGGCCTAAAGTGGAGAAGAGGAAGGGGCTGCCAGGGCAGGCCGCGCGCCCCCTCTCCCCCTAGTCCGAATTGGACAAGGAGGGAGGGGCGGCGCCCTTTTCCTCTCTCCCCTCTCCTACTTGGACAAGGAAAGGGAGGGGAGTCCTACTCCCGGTAGGAGTAGGACTCCTCCTGCGCGCCTCCTCTAGGGCCGGCCGCACCCCCCCTTGGATCCTTTATATACGGAGGCAAGGGGGCACCCTAGACACACAAGTTGATCCACGTGATCGTTCCTTAGCCGTGTGCGGTGCCCCCTGCCACCATATTCCACCTCGGTCATATCGTTGTAGTGCTTAGGCGAAGCCCTGCGTCGGTAGAACATCATCATCGTCACCACGCCGTTGTGCTGACGGAACTCATCCCCGAAGCTTTGCTGGATCAGAGCCCGGGGAGCGTCATCGAGCTGTACGTGTGCTAAGAACTCGGAGGTGCCGGAGTAACGGTGCTTGGATCGGTCGGATCGGGAAGAAGACGTACGACTACTTCCTCTACGTTGTGTCAACGCTTCCGTTGCGATCTACAAGGGTACGTAGATCATACTCTCCCCTCTCGTTGCTATGCATCACCATGATCTTGCGTGTGCGTAGGAAAATTTTGAAATTACTACGTTACCCAACACTCTTCGTGATTATCCACTTGAACTTGCACACGGCAATCTTGATGACGATCACCACTTGATGTCATCCTTCCCATGGGTTGTATGATATCATCCTCTTGACGCAAGCCCATGGACACGTACCTAACCCCACATAGACTCTCACATAGACCATGCGTTAGTACACAAAGTGCAATGGACAATGCTTACCATACCACGCGATCACTTGATCCCTCTCGGTACATCTTCTACTCTTTGTGAGTTGATCAACTTGATTCACTCTTGACTTAGTCTTGATCAACCTTGAATCTTTCCAACTCTCTTCATTTGGATGATGTCTTGAAGGTAAACATGAATGATCACACAATCTTCTTCTTCAAGACATGCTTGCAATAAGCTCAAAACTCACATGACCAGTCTTTGGATAATTCCTTAATAGCACCTTAGTCAACCCATAAACTCCTTGAAACCAACACATGGACTTCAAGAAATGCTTATGGAAAAATCCTTCAAATATAACTCAATGCAACCATTAGTCCATAGAGAATGTCATCAATTACCAAAACCACACATGGGGGCACCGCATGTCCTTTCAATCTCCCCCATTTTGGTAATTGATGACAATCACTTTAAAGAGAGTTTATATAAGGAATTATGCATCACCATGAAATGCAACAACCAATAATGCATGCGTAGGAGATGCGTATGCTTAGGAACAAACCAAAGCCAGAAGAGACAACTCTCTAAATTTCTCAACAAAACTCTCTGAAACTTCTCCCCCATTGGCATCGATTGCCAAAATGGGCTAAAAGCTTGAAGGCCTGTGTTCCTCCATAAATCGTGTATTTCTCAACAAGAGAGCGGAATGCAATACACACATCCAACGGTAAAAACTTGGAGGAAGACAAACTATATTTTTGATGGATCTCGATAGTAGTGATACACATATTCATAATGTTGAAGCCAAAAGATGCAGAGTTGATAATAATAGTGCAACTTATTTGTGGCACTGCTGTTTAGGTCATATCGGTGTAAAGCGCATGAAGAAACTCCATACTGATGGACTTTTGGAATCACTTGATTATGAATCACTTGGTACTTGTGAACCGTGCCTTATGGGCAAGATGACTAAAACGCAGTTATCTGGAACTATGGAGCGAGCAAATGATTTATTGGAGATCATACATACTGATGTATGTGGACCGATGAATATTGAGGCTCGTGGCGGGTATCATTATTTTCTCACCTTCACAGATGATTTAAGCAGATATGGGTATATCTACTTAATGAAACATAAGTCTGAAACATTTGAAAAGTTCAAAGAATTTCAGAGTGAAGTTGAAAATCATCGTAACAAGAAAATAAAGTTTCTACGATCTGATCGTGGAGGAGAATATTTGAGTTACGAGTTTGGTCTACATTTGAAACAATGCAGAATAGTTTCGCAACTCATGCCACTCGGAACACCACAGCGTAATGGTGTGCCTGAACATCGTAATCGTACTTTACTAGATATGGTGCGATTTATGATGTCTCTTACTGATTTACCGCTATCATTTTGGGGCTATGCTTTAGAGACGGCCGCATTCACGTTAAATAGGGCACCATCGAAATCCATTGAGATGACGCCTTATGAACTGTGGTTTGGCAAGAAACCAAAGTTGTCGTTTCTTAAAATTTGGGGCTGCGATGCTTATGTGAAAAGCTTCAACCTGATAAGCTCAAACCCAAATCGGAGAAATGTGTCTTCATAGGATACCCAAAGGAGACTGTTGGGTACACCTTCTATCACAGATCCGAAGGCAAGACTTTCATTGCTAAGAATGGATCCTTTCTAGAGAAGGAGTTTCTCTCGAAAGAAGTGAGTGGGAGGAAAGTAGAACTTGATGAGGTAACCATACCTGGTCCCTTATTGGAAAGTAGTTCATCACAAAAACCGGTTCGTGTGACGTCTATACCAATTAGTGAGGAAGTTAATGATGATGATCATGGAACTTCAGATCAAGTTGTTACTGAACCTCGTAGGTCAACCAGAGTAAGATCCGCACCAGAGTGGTATGGTAATCCTGTTCTGGAGGTTATGTTACTAGACCATGACGAACCTACGAACTATGAAGAAGCGATGGTGAGCCCAGATTCCGCAAAATGGCTTGAGGCCATGAAATCTGAGATGGGATCCATGTATGAGAACAAAGTGTGGACTTTGGTTGACTTGCCCTGATGAGCAAGCATTGAGAATAAATGGATCTTCAAGAAGAAGACTGACGCTGACGGTAATATTACTGTCTACAAAGCTCGACTTGTCGCAAAAGGTTTTCGACAAGTTCAAGGGATTGACTACGATGAGACCTTCTCACCTGTAGCGATGCTTAAGTCTGTCTGAATCATGTTAGCAATTGCCGCATTTTATGATTATGAAATTTGGCAGATGGATGTCAAAACTGCATTCCTGAATGGATTTCTGGAAGAAGAGTTGTATATGATGCAACCAGAAGGTTTTGTCGATCCAAAGGGAGCTAACAAAGTGTGCAAGCTCCAGCGATCCATTTATGGACTGGTGCAAGCCTCTCGGAGTTGGAATAAACGCTTTGATAGTGTGATCAAAGCATTTGGTTTTATACAGACTTTTGGAGAAGCCTGTATTTACAAGAAAGTGAGTGGGAGCTCTGTAGCATTTCTGATATTATATGTGGATGACATATTACTGATTGGAAATGATATAGAATTTCTGGATAGCATAAAGGGATACTTGAATAAGAGTTTTTCAATGAAAGACCTCGGTGAAGCTGCTTATATATGTTGGAAATATGCCCTAGAGGCAATAATAAAAGGATTATTATTATATTTCCTTGTTCATGATGATTATCTTTTATTCATGCTATAATTGTGTTATCCGGAAATCGTAATACATGTGTGAATAGATAGACACCAACATGTCCCTAGTAAGCCTCTAGTTGACTAGCTCGTTGATCAACAGATAGTCATGGTTTCCTGACTATGGACATTGGATGTCATTGATAATGAGATCACATCATTAGGAGAATGATGTGATGGACAAGACCCAATCTTAAACATAGCACAAGATCGTATAGTTCGTTTGCTAGAGTTTTTCCAATGTCAAGTATCTTTTCCTTAGACCATGAGATCGTGTAACTCCCGGATACCGTAGGAGTGCTTTGGGTGTACCAAACGTCACAACGTAACTGGGTGACTATAAAGTTTATACTACGGGTATCTCCGAAAGTGTCTGTTGGGTTGACACGGATCAAGACTGGGATTTGTCACTCCGTATGACGGAGAGGTATCTCTAGGTCCACTCGGTAATGCATCATCATAATGAGCTCAAAGTGACCAAGTTTCTGGTCACGGGATCATGCATTACGGTACGAGTAAAGTGACTTGCTGGTAACGAGATTGAACGAGGTATTGGGATACTGACGATCGAATCTCGGGCAAGTAACGTACCGATTGACAAAGGGAATTGTATACAGGATTGCTTGAATCCTTGACATCGTGGTTCATCCAATTAGATCATCGAGGAGCATGTGGGAGCCAACATGGGTATCCAGATCCCGCTGTTGGTTATTGACCGGAGAGCCATCTCGGTCATGTCTACATGTCTCCCGAACCCGTAGGGTCTACACACTTAAGGTTCGGTGACGCTAGGGTTGTAGAGATATGAGTATGCAGTAATCCGAAAGTTGTTCGGAGTCCCGGATGAGATCCCGGACGTCACGTGGAGTTCCGGAATGGTCCGGAGGTGAAGAATTATATATAGGAAGTGCAGTTTCGGCCATCGGGAGAGTTTCGGGGTCACCGGTATTGTACCGGGACAACCGGAAGGGTCCCGGGGGTCCACCGGGTGGGGCCACCCATCCTGGAGGGCCCCATGGGCTGAAGTGGGGAGGGAACCAGCCCATAGTGGGCTGGTGCCCCCCCCTTGGGCCCCCCATGCGCCTAGGGTTGGGAACCCTAGGGGAGGGGGCGCCTCCACTTGCCTTGGGGAGCACTCCTCCCCCTTGGCCGCCGCCCCCCTAGGAGATCCCATCTCCTAGGGCCGGCGCACCCCCCTTAGGGGGCCTATATAAAGGAGGGGGGAGGGAGGGCAGCCGCACCCCAAGCCTTGGCGCCTCCCTCTCCCCTGCTACACCTCTCCCTCTCGCAGAAGAACGACGAAGCCCTGCTGCGATCACTGCTGCATCCACCACCACGCCGTCGTGCTGCTGGATCTTCATCAACCTCTCCTCCCCCCTTGCTGGATCAAGAAGGAGGAGACGTCTTCCCAACCGTACGTGTGTTGAACGCGGAGGTGTCGTCCGTTCGGCGCTTGGTCATCGGTGATTTGAATCACGACGAGTACGACTCCATCATCCACGTTCTCTTGAACGCTTCCGCGCGCGATCTACAAGGGTATGTAGATGCACTCCGATCACTCGTTGCTAGATGAACTCATAGATAGATCTTGGTGAAACCGTAGAATTTTTTTTGTTTTATGCAACGTTCCCCAACAGTGGCATCATGAGCTAGGTCTATGCGTAGTTCTCTTTGCACGAGTAGAACACAATTTGTTGTGGGCGTAGATGTTGTCAACTTCCTTGCCGCTACTAGTCTTATTTTGCTTCAGCGGTATTGTGGGATGAAGCGGCCCGGACCGACCTTACACGTACGCTTACGTGAGACAGGTTCCACCGACTGACATGCACTAGTTGCATAAGGTGGCTAGCGGGTGTCTGTCTCTCCCACTTTAGTTGGAGCGGATTCGATGAAAAGGGTCCTTATGAAGGGTAAATAGAAGTTGACAAATCACGTTGTGGCTTTTACGTAGGTAAGAAAACGTTCTTGCTAGAACCCTATTGCAGCCACGTAAAACTTGCAACAACAATTAGAAGACGTCTAACTTGTTTTTGCAGCAAGTGTTTTGTGATGTGATATGGCCAAAGTTGTGATGAATGATGAATGATATATATGTGATGTATGAGATCATGTTCTTGTAATAGGAATCACGACTTGCATGTCGATGAGTATGACAACCGGCAGGAGCCATAGGAGTTGTCTTTATTTTTTGTATGACCTGCGTGTCATTGAGAAACGCCATGTAAATTACTTTACTTTATTGCTAAACGTGTTAGCCATAGTAGTAGAAGTAATAGTTGGCGAGCAACTTCATGGAGACACAATGATGGAGATCATGGTGTCATGTCGGTGACAAGATGATCATGGAGCCCCAAGATGGAGATCAAAGGAGCTATATGATACTGGCCATATCATGTCACTATTATTTGATTGCATGTGATGTTTATCATGTTTTTGCATCTTGTTTACTTAGAACGACGGTAGTAAATAAGATGATCCCTCATAATAATTTCAAAGAGAGTGTTCCCCCTAACTGTGCGCCGTTGCGACAGTTCGTTGTTTCGAAGCACCACGTGATGATCGGGTGTGATAGATTCCAACGTTCACATACAACGGGTGTAAGACAGATTTACACATGCAAACACTTAGGTTGACTTGACGAGCCTAGCATGTACAGACATGGCCTCGGAACACAGAAGACCGAAAGGTCGAGCATGAGTCATATAGAAGATATGATCAACATGAAGATGTTCACCGATGTTGACTAGTCCGTCTCACGTGATGATCGGACACGGCCTAGCTAACTCGGATCATGTTACACTTAGATAACTGGAGGGATGTCTATCTAAGTGGGAGTTCATTAATTTGATTAGATGAACTTAATTATCATGAACTTAGTCTAAAATCTTTACAATATGTCTTGTAGATCAAATGGCCAACGTTGTCCTCAACTTTAACGCGTTCCTAGAGAAAACCAAGCTGAAAGACGATGGCAGCAATTATACGGACTGGGTCCGGAACCTGAGGATCATCCTCATAGCTGCAAAGAAAGATTATGTCCTAGAAGCACCGCTAGGTGACGCACCCATCCCATAGAACCAAGACGTTATGAACGCTTGGCAGACACGTGCTAATGATTACTCCCTCGTTCAGTGCGGCATGCTTTACAGCTTAGAACCGGGGCTCCAAAAGCGTTTTGAGAGACACGGAGCATATGAGATGTTCGAAGAGCTGAAAATGGTTTTTCAAGCTCATGCCCGGGTCGAGGGATATGAAGTCTCCGACAAGTTCTTCAGCTGTAAGATGGAGGAAAATAGTTCTGTCAGTGAGCACATACTCACTATGTCTGGGTTACATAACCGCTTGACTGAGCTGGGAGTTAATCTCCCGGATGATGCGGTCATTGACAGAATCCTTTAGTCGCTTCCACCGAGCTACAAGAGCTTTGTGATGAACTTCAATATGCAGGGGATGGAAAAGACCATTCCTGAGGTATTTTCAATGCTGAAATCAGCAGAGGTAGAAGTCAAAAAGGAACATCAAGTGTTGATGGTGAATAAAACCACTAAGTTCAAGAAAGGCAAGGGTAAAAAGAACTTCAAGAAAGACGGCAAAGGAGTTGCCGCGCCCGGTAAGCAAGCTGCCGGGAAGAAGCCAAAGAATGGACCCAAGCCCGAGACTGAGTGCTTTTATTGCAAGGGAAGTGGTCACTGGAAGCGGAACTGCCCCAAATACTTAGTGGACAAGAAGGCCGGCAACACGAAAGGTATATGTGATATACATGTAATTGATGTGTACCTTACCAGTATTCGTAGTAGCTCCTGGGTATTTGATACCGGTGCGGTTGCTCACATTTGTAACTCAAAGCAGGAGCTGTGGAATAAGCGGAGACTGGCGAAGGACGAGGTGACGATGTGCGTCGGGAATGGTTCCAAGGTCGATGTGATCGCCGTCGGCACGCTACCTCTACATTTACCTACGGGATTAGTTTTAAACCTCAATAATTGTTATTTAGTACCAGCTTCGAGCATGAACATTGTATCAGGATCTCGTTTAATTCGAGATGGCTACTCATTTAAATCCGAGAATAATGGTTGTTCTATTTATATGAGAGATATGTTTTATGGTCATGCTCCTATGGTGAATTGTTTATTCTTAATGAATCTCGAGCGTAATGCTACACATATTCATAGTGTGAATACCAAAAGATGTAAGGTTGATAATGATAGTCCCACATACTTGTGGCACTGCCGCCTTGGTCACATAGGTGTCAAACGCATGAAGAAGCTCCATGCAGATGGACTTTTAGAGTCTCTTGATTACGAATCATTTGACACATGCGAACCATGCCTCATGGGTAAGATGACCAAGACTCCGTTCTCAGGAACAATGGAGCGAGCAACCAACTTATTGGAAATCATACATACTGATGCGTGTGGTCCAATGAGTGTTGAGGCTCGCGGTGGTTATCGTTATCATCTCACCCTCACTGATGACTTGAGTAGATATGGGTATGTCTACTTAATGAAACACAAGTCTGAGACCTTTGAAAAGTTCAAGGAATTTCAGAGTGAGGTTGAGAATCAACGTGACAGAAAAATCAAGTTCTTGCGATCAGATCGTGGAGGAGAATACTTGAGTCACGAATTTGGCACACACTTAAGAAAATGTGGAATAGTTTCACAACTCACGCCGCCTGGAACACCTCAGCTTAATGGTGTGTCCGAACATCGTAATCGCACTCTATTAGATATGGTGCGATCTATGATGTCTCTTACCGATTTACCGCTGTCATTTTGGGGCTATGCTTTAGAGACTGCCGCATTCACTTTAAATAGGGCTCCATCAAAATCCATTGAGACGACACCGTATGAATTATGGTTTGGGAAGAAACCTAAGCTGTCGTTTCTAAAAGTTTGGGGATGCGATGCTTATGTCAAGAAACTTCAACCTGAAAAGCTCGAACCCAAGTCGGAAAAATGCGTCTTCATAGGATACCCTAAAGAAACTATTGGGTATACCTTCTACCTCAGATCCGAAGGCAAGATCTTTGTTGCCAAGAATGGGTCCTTTCTAGAGAAAGAGTTTCTCTCGAAAGAAATAAGTGGGAGGAAAGTAGAACTTGATGAAGTATTACCTCTTGAACCGGTAAGTAGCACAGCTCAAGAAAATGTTCCTGAGGTGCCTGCACCGACTAGAGAGGAAGTTAATGATGATGATCATCAAACTTCAGATCAAGTTGCTACTGAACTTCGTAGGTCCACAAGGACACGTTCCGCACCAAAGTGGTACGGCAACCCTGTCTTAGAAATCATATTGTTGGACAACGGTGAACCTTCGAACTATGAAGAAGCGATGGCGGGCCCGGATTCCGACAAATGGCTGGAAGCCATGAAATCCGAGATAGGATCCATGTATGAAAACGAAGTATGGACTTTGACTGACTTGCCCGATGATCGGCGAGCCATAGAAAATAAATGGATCTTTAAGAAGAAGACAGACGCGGATGGTAATGTGACCATCTATAAAGCTAGGCTTGTCGCTAAGGGTTATCGACAAGTTCAAGGGGTTGACTACGATGAGACTTTCTCTCCCATAGCAAAGCTGAAGTCCGTCCGAATCATGTTAGCAATTGCCGCATACTATGATTATGAGATATGGCAAATGGACGTCAAAATGGCATTCCTTAACGGTTACCTTAAGGAAGAACTGTATATGATGCAGCCGGAAGGTTTTGTCGACCCTAAGAATGCTAACAAGGTATGCAAGCTCCAACGATCCATTTATGGGCTGGTGCAAGCATCTCGGAGTTGGAACATTCGCTTTGATGAGATGATCAAAGCGTTTGGGTTTATGCAGACTTATGGAGAAGCCTGCGTTTACAAGAAAGTGAGTGGGAGCTCTGTAGCATTTCTCATATTATATGTAGATGACATACTTTTGATGGGAAATGATATAGAACTTTTGGACAGCATTAAGGCCTACTTGAATAAGAGTTTTTCAATGAAGGACCTTGGAGAAGCTGCATATATATTAGGCATCAAGATCTATAGAGATAGATCAAGACGCCTCATAGGTCTTTCACAAAGCACATACCTTGATAAGGTATTGAAGAAGTTCAATATGGATTAGTCTAAGAAGGGGTTCTTGCCTGTGTTACAAGGTGTGAAATTGAGCTCAGCTCAATGTCCGACCACGGCAGAAGATATAGAAGAGATGGGTGTCATCCCCTATGCCTCAGCCATAGGGTCTATTATGTATGCCATGCTGTGTACCAGACCTGATGTAAACCTTGCCGTAAGTTTGGTAGGAAGATACCAAAGTAATCCCGGCAAGGAACACTGGACAACGGTCAAGAATATCCTGAAGTACCTGAAAAGGACCAAGGACATGTTTCTCGTTTATGGAGGTGACGAAGAGCTCGTCGTAAAGGGTTACGTCGACGCTAGCTTCGACACAGATCTGGATGACTCTAAGTCATAAACCGGATACGTGTATATGTTGAATGGAGGAGCAGTAAGCTGGTGCAGCTGCAAGCAGAGCGTCGTGGCGAGATCTACATGTGAAGCGGAGTACATGGCAGCCTCGGAGGCAGCGCATGAAGCAATTTGGGTGAAGGAGTTCATCACCGACCTAGGAGTCATACCCAATGTGTCGGAGCCGATCAAACTCTTCTGTGACAACACTGGAGCTATTGCACTTGCCAAGGAGCCCAGGTTTCACAAGAAGACAAGGCACATCAAGCGTCGCTTCAACTCCATTCGTGAAAATGTTCAAGATGGAGACATAGATATTTGTAAAGTACATACGAATCTGAATGTCGCAGATCCGTTGACTAAACCTCTTCCTAGGGCAAAACATGATCAACACCAGAACTCTATGGGTGTTCGATTCATCACAATGTAACTAGATTATTGACTCTAGTGCAAGTGGGAGACTGTTGGAAATATGCCCTAGAGGCAATAATAAAAGGATTATTATTATATTTCCTTGTTCATGATAATTGTCTTTTATTCATGCTATAATTGTGTTATCCGGAAATCGTAATACATGTGTGAATACATAGACACCAACATGTCCCTAGTAAGCCTCTAGTTGACTAGCTCGTTGATCAACAGATAGTCATGGTTTCCTGACTATGGACATTGGATGTCATTGATAATGAGATCACATCATTAGGAGAATGATGTGATGGACAAGACCCAATCTTAAACATAGCACAAGATCGCATAGTTCGTTTGCTAGAGTTTTTCCAATGTCAAGTATCTTTTCCTTAGACCATGAGATCGTGTAACTCCCGGATACCGTAGGAGTGCTTTGGGTGTACCAAACGTCACAACGTAACTGGGTGACTATAAAGGTATACTACGGGTATCTCCGAAAGTGTCTGTTGGGTTGACACGGATCAAGACTGGGATTTGTCACTCCGTATGATGGAGAGGTATCTCTGGGCCCACTTGGTAATGCATCATCATAATGAGCTCAAAGTGACCAAGTGTCTGGTCACGGGATCATGCATTACGGTACGAGTAAAGTGACTTGCCGGTAACGAGATTGAACGAGGTATTGGGATACCGACGATCGAATCTCGGGCAAGTAACATACCGATTGACAAAGGAAATTGTATACGGGGTTGCTTGAATCCTCGACATCGTGGTTCATCCGATGAGATCATCGAGGAGCATGTGGGAGCCAACATGGGTATCCAGATCCCGCTGTTGGTTATTGACCGGAGAGTCGTCTCGGTCATGTCTGCATGTCTCCCGAACCCGTAGGGTCTACACACTTAAGGTTCGGTGACGCTAGGGTTGTAGAGATATGATATGCAGTAATCCGAAAGTTGTTCGGAGTCCCGGATGAGATCCCGGACGTCACGAGGAGTTCCGGAATGGTCCGGAGGTGAAGAATTATATATAGGAAGTGCAGTTTCGGCCATCGGGAGAGTTCGGGGGTCAACGGTATTGTACCGGGACCAGAAGGTCCCGGGGGTCCACGGGTGGCCTGAAGGAAATATGCCCTAGAGGCAATAATAAAGTTATTATTTATTTCCTTATAATCATGATAAATGTTTATTATTCATGCTAGAATTGTATTAACCGGAAACATAATACATGTGTGAATACATAGACAAACAAAGTGTCACTAGTATGCCTCTACTTGACTAGCTCGTTAATCAAAGATGGTTATGTTTCCTAACCATGAACAATGAGTTGTTATTTGATTAACGAGGTCACATCATTAGTTGAATGATCTGATTGACATGACCCATTCCATTAGCTTAGCACCCGATCGTTTAGTATGTTGCTATTGCTTTTCTTCATGACTTATACATGTTCCTATGACTATGAGATTATGCAACTCCCGTTTGCCGGAGGAACACTTTGGGTGCTACCAAACGTCACAACGTAACTGGGTGATTATAAAGGAGCATTACAGGTGTCTCCAAAGGTAGATGTTGGGTTGGCGTATTTCGAGATTAGGATTTGTCACTCCGATGTCGGAGAGGTATCTCTGGGCCCTCTCGGTAATGCACATCACTTAAGCCTTGCAAGCATTGCAACTAATGAGTTAGTTGCGAGATGATGTATTACGGAACGAGTAAAGAGACTTGCCGGTAACGAGATTGAACTAGGTATTGGATACCGACGATCGAATCTCGGGCAAGTAACATACCGATGACAAAGGGAACAACGTATGTTGTTATGCGGTCTGACCGATAAAGATCTTCGTAGAATATGTAGGAGCCAATATGAGCATCCAGGTTCCGCTATTGGTTATTGACCGGAGACGTGTCTCGGTCATGTCTACATTGTTCTCGAACCCGTAGGGTCCGCACGCTTAAGTTACGATGACAGTTATATATGAGTTTATGCATTTTGATGTACCGAAGGTTGTTCGGAGTCCCGGATGTGATCACGGACATGACGAGGAGTCTCGAAATGGTCGAGACGTAAAGATTGATATATTGGAAGCCTATGTTTGGACATCGGAAGTGTTCCGGGTGAAATCGGGATTTTACCGGAGTACCGGGAGGGTTACCGGAACCCCCGGGAGCTATATGGGCCATAGTGGGCCTTAGTGGAAAAGAGAAGGGGCTGCCCTAGATGGGCTGCGCGCCTCCCCCTTCCCCTAGTCCTATTAGGACTAGGAGAGGTGGCCGGCCCCCTCCTCCTCTTTTCCCCTCCGAGGAATCCTAGTTGGACTAGGATTGGGGGGGAATCCTACTCCCTAGAGGGAGTAGGACTCTCCTGCGCCCTCCTCCTTGGCCGGCCAGCCCTCCCCCTTGGCTCCTTTATATACGAGGCAGGGGACACCCTCTAGACACACAAGTTGATCCACGTGATCTATTCCTTAGCCGTGTGCGGTGCCCCCTGCCACCATATACCTCGATAATACTGTAGCGGAGTTTAGGCGAAGCCCTGCTGCATGTAGTACATCAAGATCGTCACCACGCCGTCGTGCTGACGGAACTCTTCCCCGACACTTTGCTGGATCGGAGTCCGGGGATCGTCATCGAGCTGAACGTGTGCTCGAACTCGGAGGTGCCGTAGTTTCGGTGCTTGATCGGTTGGATCGTGAAGACGTACGACTACTTCCTCTACGTCGTGTCAGCGCTTCCGCAGTCGGTCTGCGTTGGGTACGTAGACAACACTCTCCCCCTCGTTGCTATGCATCACATGATCTTGCGTGTGCGTAGGAAAATTTTGAAATTACTACGAAACCCAACAGTGGTATCAGAGCCAGGTTTTATGGTTTGATGTTATATGCACGAGTAGAACACAAGTGAGTTGTGGGCGATATAAGTCATGCTGCCTCCCATCATGTCATACTTTGGTTCGGCGGTATTGTTGGACGAGACGACCCGGACCAACATTACGCGTACGCTTACGCAAGACCGGTTCTCCCGACGTGCTTTGCACACAGGTGGCTTGCGGACGACTGTCTCTCCAACTTTAGTTGAACCAAGTGTGGCTACGCCCGGTCCTTGCGAAGGTTAAAACGGAGTCTATTTGACAAACTATCGTTGTGGTTTTGATGCGTAGGTGAGATTGGTTCTTGCTTAAGCCCGTAGCAGCCACGTAAAACTTGCAACAACAAAGTAGAGGACGTCTAACTAGTTTTTGCAGGGCATGTTGTGATGTGATATGGTCAAGGCATGATGCTAAATTTTATTGTATGAGATGATCATGTTTTGTAACCGAGTTATCGGCAACTGGCAGGAGCCATATGGTTGTCGCTTTTATTGTATGGCAATGCAAGCGCGATGTAATGCTTTTACCTTTAATTACTAAGCGGGTAGTGATAGTTCTGGAAGGCATAAGATTGGCGAGACGACAACGATGCTTACGATGGATCAAGGTGTCGCGCCGGTGACGATGGGATCATGACGGTGCTTCGAGATGAGATCACAAGCACAGATGATGATGGCCATATCATATCACTTATATTGATTGTGTGATGTTTATCTTTTATGCATCTTATCTTGCTTTGATTGACGGTAGCATTATAAGATGATCCCTCACTAAATTATCAAGATAAGTGTTCTCCCTGAGTATGCACCGTTGCGAAAGTTCTTCGTGCTGAGACACCACGTGATGATCGGGTGTGATAGGCTCTACGTTCAAATACAACGGGTGCAAAACAGTTGCACACGCGGAATACTCAGGTTATACTTGACGAGCCAAGCATATACAGATATGGCCTCGGAACACGGAGACCGAAAGGTCGAGCGTGAATCATATAGTAGATATGATCAACATAGTGATGTTCACCATGAAACTACTCCATCTCACATGATGATCGGACATGGTTTAGTTGATTTGGATCACGTGATCACTTAGAGGATTAGAGGGATGTCTATCTAAGTGGGAGTTCTTAAGTAATATGATTAATTGAACTTAAATTTATCATGAACTTAGTACCTGATAGTATCTTGCTTGTTTATGTGATTGTAGATAGATGGCTCGTGCTGTTGTTCCGTTGAATTTTAATGCGTTCCTTGAGAAAGCAAAGTTGAAAGATGATGGTAGCAATTACACGGACTGGGTCCGTAACTTGAGATTATCCTCATTGCTGCACAGAAGAAGTTACGTCCTGGAAGCACCGCTGGGTGCCAGGCCTGCTGCTGGAGCAACACCAGATGTTATGAACGTCTGGCAGAGCAAAGCTGATGACTACTCGATAGTTCAGTGTGCCATGCTTTACGGCTTAGAATCGGGACTTCAACGACGTTTTGAACGTCATGGAGCATATGAGATGTTCCAGGAGTTGAAGTTAATATTTCAAGCAAATGCCCGGATTGAGAGATATGAAGTCTCCAATAAGTTCTATAGCTGGAAGATGGAGGAGAACAGTTCTGTCAGTGAGCATATACTCAAAATGTCTGGGTATAATAATCACTTGATTCAATTGGGAGTTAATCTTCCAGATGATTGCGTCATTGACAGAATTCTCCAATCACTGCCACCAAGCTACAAGAGCTTCGTGATGAACTATAATATGCAAGGGATGAACAAGACTATTCCCGAGCTCTTCGCAATGCTGAAAGCTGCGGAGGTAGAAATCAAGAAGGAGCATCAAGTATTGATGGTTAACAAGACCACTAGTTTCAAGAAAAAGGGCAAAGGGAAGAAGAAGGGGAACTACAAGAAGAACGGCAGGCAAGTTGCTGCTCAGGAGAAGAAACCAAAGTCTGGACCTAAGCCTGAAAATGAGTGCTTCTACTGCAAGCAGACTGGTCACTGGAAGCGGAACTGCCCCAAGTATTTGGCGGATAAGAAGGATGGCAAGGTGAACAAAGGTATATGTGATATACATGTTATTGATGTGTACCTTACTAATGCTCGCAGTAGCACCTGGGTATTTGATACTGGTTCTGTTGCTAATATTTGCAACTCGAAACAGGGGCTACGGATTAAGCGAAGATTGGCTAAGGACGAGGTGACGATGCGCGTGGGAAATGGTTCCAAAGTCGATGTGATCGCGGTCGGCACGCTACCTCTACATCTACCTCGGGATTAGTATTAGACCTAAATAATTGTTATTTGGTGCCAGCGTTGAGCATGAACATTATATCTGGATCTTGTTTGATGCGAGACGGTTATTCATTTAAATCAGAGAATAATGGTTGTTCTATTTATATGAGTAATATCTTTTATGGTCACGCACCCTTGAAGAGTGGTCTATTCTTATTAAATCTCGAGAGTAGTGATACACATATTCATAATGTTGAAGCCAAAAGATGCAGAGTTGATAATGATGTGCAACTTATTTGTGGCACTGCCGTTTAGGTCATATCGGTGTAAAGCGCATGAAGAAACTCCATACTGATGGACTTTTGGAACCACTTGATTATGAATCACTTGGTACTTGCGAACCGTGCCTCATGGGCAAGATGACTAAAACACCGTTCTCCGGTACTATGGAGAGAGCAACAGATTTGTTGGAAATCATACATACAGATGTATGTGGTCCGATGAATATTGAGGCTCGTGGCGGATATCGTTATTTTCTCACCTTCACAGATGATTTAAGCAGATATGGGTATATCTACTTAATGAAACATAAGTCTGAAACATTTGAAAAGTTCAAAGAATTTCAGAGTGAAGTTGAAAATCATCGTAACAAGAAAATAAAGTTTCTACGATCTGATCATGGAGGAGAATATTTGAGTTACGAGTTTGGTGTACATTTGAAACAATGTGGAATAGTTTCGCAACTCACGCCACCCGGAACACCACAGCGTAATGGTGTGTCCGAACGTCGTAATCGTACTTTACTAGATATGGTGCGATCTATGATGTCTCTTACTGATTTACCGCTATCGTTTTGGGGTACGCTCTAGAGACGGCCGCATTCACGTTAAATAGGGCACCATCAAATCCGTTGAGACGACGCCTTATGAACTGTGGTTTGGCAAGAAACCAAAGTTGTCGTTTCTGAAAGTTTGGGGCTGCGATGCTTATGTGAAAAAGCTTCAACCTGATAAGCTCGAACCCAAATCGGAGAAATGTGTCTTCATAGGATACCCAAAAAACTGTTGGGTACACCTTCTATCACAGATCCGAAGGCAAGACTTTTGTTGCTAAGAATCGGATCCTTTCTAGAGAGGAGTTTCTCTCGAAAGAAGTGAGTGGGAGGAAAGTAGAACTTGATGAGGTAACTGTACCTGCTCCCTTACTGGAAAGTAGTTCATCACAGAAAACTGTTTCAGTGACACCTACACCAGTTAGTGAGGAAGCCAATGATAATGATCATGAAACTTCAGATCAAGATACTACTGAACCTCGTAGATCAACCAGAGTAAGATCCGCACCAGAGTGGTACGGTAATCCTTCTGGAAGTCATGCTACTAGATCATGATGAACCTATGAACTATGAAGAAGCGATGGTGAGCCCAGATTCCGCAAAGTGGCTTGAAGCCATGAAATCTGAGATGGGATCCATGTATGAGAACAAAGTATGGACTTTGGTTGACTTGCCCGATGATCGGCAAGCAATTGAGAATAAATGGATCTTTAAGAAGAAGACTGACGCTGATGGTTAATGTTACTGTCTACAAAGCTCGACTTGTCGCAAAAGGTTTTCGGCAAGTTCAAGGGATTGACTACGATGAGACCTTCTCACCCGTAGCGATGCTTAAGTCCTGTCCGAATCATGTTAGCATACCGCATTTTATGATTATGAAATTTGGCAGATGGATGTCAAAACTGCATTCCTGAATGATTTCTGGAAGAAGAGTTGTATATGATGCAACCGGAAGGTTTTGTCGATCCAAAGGGAGCTAACAAAGTGTGCAAGCTCCAGCGATCCATTTATGGACTGGTGCAAGCCTCTCGGAGTTGGAATAAACGCTTTGATAGTGTGATCAAAGCATTTTGTTTTATACAGACTTTTGGAGAAGCCTGTATTTACAAGAAAGTGAGTGGGAGCTCTGTAGCATTTCTGATATTATATGTGGATGACATATTGCTGATTGGAAATGATATAGAATTTCTGGATAGCATAAAGGGATACTTGAATAAAAGTTTTTCAATGAAAGACCTCGGTGAAGCTGCTTACATATTAGGCATTAGATCTATAGAGATAGATCAAGACGCTTAATTGGACTTTCACAAAGCACATACCTTGACAAAGATGAAGAAGTTCAAAATGGATCAAGCAAAGAAAGGGTTCTTGCCTGTGTTACAAGGTGTGAAGTTGAGTAAGACTCAATGCCCGACCACTGCAGAAGATAGAAGAGAATATGAAAGATGTTCCCTATGCTCAGCCATAGGCTCTATCATGTATGCAATGCTGTGTACCAGACCTGATGTGTGCCTTGCTATAAGTCTAGCAGGGAGGTACCAAAGTAATCCAGGAGTGGATCACTGGACAGCGGTCAAGAACATCCTGAAATACCTGAAAAGGACTAAGGATATGTTCTCATCTATGGAGGTGACAAAGAGCTCACGTAAAAGGTTACGTTGATGCAAGCTTTGACACTGATCCGGACGATTCTAAATCGCAAACCGGATACGTGTTTACATTAAACGGTGGAGCTGTCAGTTGGTGCAGTTCTAAACAAAGCGTCGTAGCGGGATCTACATGTGAAGCGGAGTACATAGCTGCTTCGGAAGCAGCGAACGAAGGAGTCTGGATGAAGGAGTTCATATCCGATCTAGGTGTCATACCTAGTGCATCGGGTCCAATGAAAATCTTTTGTGACAATACTGGTGCAATTGCCTTGGCAAAGGAATCCAGATTTCACAAAAGGACCAAACACATCAAGAGACGCTTCAATTCCATCCGGGATCTAGTCCAGGTGGGAGACATAGAGATTTGCAAGATACATACGGATCTGAATGTTGCAGACCCGTTGACTAAGCCTCTTCCACGAGCAAAACATGATCAGCACCAAGGCTCCATGGGTGTTAGAATCATTATAGTGTAATCTAGATTATTGACTCTAGTGCAAGTGGGAGACTGAAGGAAATATGCCCTAGAGGCAATAATAAAGTTATTATTATTTCCTTATAATCATGATAAATGTTTATTATTCATGCTAGAATTGTATTAACCGGAAACATAATACATGTGTGAATACATAGACAAAAAGTGTCACTAGTATGCCTCTACTTGACTAGCTCGTTAATCAAAGATGGTTATGTTTCCTAACCATGAACAATGAGTTGTTATTTGATTAACGAGGTCACATCATTAGTTGAATGATCTGATTGACATGACCCATTCCATTAGCTTAGCACCCGATCGTTTAGTATTGTTGCTATTGCTTTTCTTCATGACTTATACATGTTCCTATGACTATGAGATTATGCAACTCCCGTTTGCCGGAGGAACACTTTGGGTGCTACCAAACGTCACAACGTAACTGGGTGATTATAAAGGAGCATTACAGGTGTCTCCAAAGGTAGATGTTGGGTTGGCGTATTTCGAGATTAGGATTTGTCACTCCGATTGTCGGAGAGGTATCTCTGGGCCCTCTCGGTAATACACATCACATAAGCCTTGCAAGCATTACAACTAATATGTTAGTTGTGAGATGATGTATTACAGAACGAGTAAAGAGACTTGCCGGTAACGAGATTGAACTAGGTATTGGATACCGACGATCGAATCTCGGGCAAGTAACATACCGATGACAAAGGGAACAACGTATGTTGTTATGCGGTCTGACCGATAAAGATCTTCGTAGAATATGTAGGAGCCAATATGGGCATCCAGTTCCCGCTATTGGTTATTGACTGGAGACATGTCTTGGTCATGTCTACATTGTTCTCGAACCCGTAGGGTCCGCACGCTTAAGGTTACGATGACAGTTATATTATGAGTTTATGCATTTTGATGTACCGAAGGTTGTTCGGAGTCCCGGATGTGATCACGGACATGACGAGGAGTCTCGAAATGGTCGAGACGTAAAGATTGATATATTGGAAGCCTATGTTTGGACATCGGAAGTGTTCCGGGTGAAATCGGGATTTTACCGGAGTACCGGGAGGGTTACCGGAACCCCCCGAGAGCTATATGGGCCATAGTGGGCCTTAGTGGAAAAGAGAAGGGGCTGCCCTAGATGGGCTGCGTGCCTCCCCCCTTCCCCTAGTCCTATTAGGACTAGGAGAGGTGGCCGGCCCCCTCCTCCTCTTTTCCCCCTCCGCGGATCCTATTCCAACTAGGATTGGGGGGGGGGGAATCCTACTCCCAGAGGGAGTAGGACTCTCCTGGCGCACCAAGCTTGGCCGGCCAGCCTCCCCCCTCTACTCCTTTATATACGGAGGCAGGGGGCACCTCTAGACACACAAGTTGATCCACATGATCTATTCCTTAGCCGTGTGCGGTGCCCCCTGCCACCATATACCTCAATAATACTGTAGCGGAGTTTAGGCGAAGCCCTGCTGCAGTAGTACATCAAGATCGTCACCACGCCGTCGTGCTGACGGAACTCTTCCCCGACACTTTGCTGGATCGGAGTCCGGGGATCGTCATCGAGCTGAACGTGTGCTCGAACTCGGAGGTGCCGTAGTTTCGGTGCTTGATCGGTTGGATCGTGAAGACGTACGACTACTTCCTCTACGTTGTGTGATCGCTTCCGCAGTCGGTCTGCGTTGGTACGTAGACAACACTCTCCCCTCTCGTTGCTATGCATCACATGATCTTGCGTGTGCGTAGGAATTTTTTTGAAATTACTACGTTCCCTTACAATTCCTACGGTATTCTTTCCCTTCCAACCGTTCGGAACACGGGAAAGGTGAATAGTGTTTCATAGGAAAGCTGGTCTGGTAGTACTGATTCCATAGGATTAGAAACATCCACGCGCTGCTCATTTTTTGGGCGGAAGCCCAAGGCAGGCGCTCGCTGCCATGCGTTAGACAGGTTGATGTGCTGTGTTGCCGGAATAAAAAATCAACCTATGTGTGGTACGTGAGGTGAGGACAAGAGTAGTCACTGTGCAGCTGAATAAACAAATAACATCTCATATGCCAAGCATGCTACTCTAGAAAAACAAATCTGTACATTTCGTAGTCCATCCGAACACATTCTCCTAAGAGTTTCCTCCGGTTCGCTGTTCCATAGTTTTATACCTACATTCCTTTCCTATTCCTCTATTTTCATCAAGACCTATGTTTTCTGCCCCTTTATTCCAAACGGAGCCTAAATATTTGGTATAAGGGCATGGGACAGTGGGTGCACCAGCAGTCCAGCACCATGTACGTAAACAGGGGCATAAAGTGGTGGTTCATAGTTTGTTGCCTCGAGAAACAAACATCCAAGAAACATATCTGGGTTGGTCCCATTTTTGTTCACTCTAGCCACCTACTCCTATGTGTGGATAGAAAATCTAGTCCTGGTCATACCATTGTGTACAGCGTTACCCCTATATTTCCCTTTTCGACCAAGAGACCGGTTGGATGACCAGTCTGTACTACTTTCACCCCCTTTCCTTCTTGTTTGTACCAAGTCCGATGTACATACTAAATTCCCCCACCCCCACTTTATTTCTTGTTTGAACCAAGTAGTACAAGATTCGACTCCATGAAGTAGCTTTACCTCTAACAATAGAAGAAAAAATGTGACGTTGGACCATCCGATCGAGAGGGGCTGAGAGGTAGAAAATGATGCACTGCAGCGACGTAGCGAGCTGGGGAAGTAGAGCTAAGGCGATTTCGAACGAAGATATACCTGAAGGTCGTCGGGATGTGGATAGGTGGGCGGCGGGAGGCTGGATCCGCCCACAGGCAACGACGAAGGGATCGGAGGACCTCCCGCACCGGCGCTCGGCCAGAGATAATGGTGCGGCCGACAGTGGGCCTCCTCCCTCGCTGTCGACGACGGCCTAAACGCTGCCCCTCCTCCCCTTCACCGGCGGAGGGGGATACGTCCAGATCTGTAACCAGCGATGAGGATAGAAAGCCAGTGTTTTTTGAAGGGAGAAAGACAGTGTTACTACCCCTATCTTGTTTAGATCTGGAGAGGATGAGAGTGTGTGAATAGAGCAACCCTAGCAAGCAAGCGCGGAGGCTCTGGCCTATATATACGTAGTGAGAAACCCTAGCAAGCAAGCAACCCCTATCTTCATCAACTCGTACAAGACCGAGAAATTTGATTACTACAACGCCCTCTCCCTCGCGGACTGAGCTCCGGTGCCTTAACTGCACCTACCTTTGGCTGCATGATAGGAGGGCCAACCACCTGTTGGGCCCACCTGTCATAGACGCAAAGGCAGGAGCAGTAAGTAGAAGCTTTCGCTACACGCTATCCCTCCCACACAAGGTGGACGGACATGCAGCAGTGGATTCGATACTGTAGAAGTAGGAGTAACATCATTGTTCGTCTTCTCAAAGAGGCGAAGAGCTAAGCGAACCCGAACATGGCAGTTGCGAACGCTCGCGTGGTCCGGTTCCTTGGAGTACTAGCCAGGCTCTTGCATGAGACAAAATTGCTATTGTTTAACAATTAAACTCCATTATCCATTGGTTGATACTCATTCTACATAGGTCCACGCGCTTAGCACCGTTTCCTCCTAGGGTCACCAATGTTTATTTGCTAATTAATAGCATTGCATGCAATGAACTAGCCATTGCAAGTCATTAAAAGCATGCACACCTCTCATCTCTTATTGGTTGATATGTCAAGAAACAAGAAACAAGGTAGAAGTTAATGCACCACGCCTAAGTGTTTTGGGACTACGTATTTGGTTTTCATAAGATGACTTACACACCTAGACGGAGGGAGTAGTATAGCCCTATAAACCGGAAAGGAGTATTTGCCTTTCTAGAGATTTCAACAAGTGACTAGACTACACCGTGTGCAGTACTCCCTCCCTTCCGGTTTATAGGGCTCAAATCTCAAATCTCATGAACCAAGGCATTTTGCGATTGGAGAAATGTATCTCATACTTTACAAAACTACCCTAATTAAACTCATGCATTAATTATGTAGTTCTCTCGTTTTCCTCTCCGCCTTGGTCGCGGTGCACAATATTGAGCACTCCTACTCCCTCCTTTCCGGTTTATAGGGCTTATCTCAAAATCTTAGTTTTTTCATTTTATAAGGCTCAATTTGGTTGTTCCCCATCACAAGTTTAGATTCCAAGGTGCATTAAATAATTGCATGCAGGTATTAAGAGAAAATTGACCAATGCATGTACTTTATGCATGCATGCATGCATTGCAATTAATACATTGGTAAACATACATTTTTAAAGAAAACAAGAGCATTAATTGGGTGCTTTTGCAAATTACAAAAAGGATTCCACCACTCACCATCTACCTTGGTTGGTGAAATTTTTGAATTGAGCCCTATAAACCGGAAAGGAGGGAGTATATGACTAGCCGCTCTATCTACATGCGGGACATTTCAAAGCATCCGGGCCCGCGTGCCATCCACCAAATCACAGCGAGGTGCTACAGTCGAGACTCACCTCTCACCCCGGTGTGGCTATCATGACCTGTCATATCACAAAACGCACACCTTTACCAGCAGTGGTAAGGTGGCCTCCAAGTTGGACTGGACGAAGCAACCATCATTTCACTGGAACGCTCGTTCAAGCCCTTTCTTCCCTTTCTTGAAGAAAACCTCACTCCAGGCTACTCACTTCTGCCATTTTTCTTCTGTACCAACGAAGGAAAGGTGGGCGAATCAGTTATGCTACTATATTTTCATTCCAAGAATCTTCTTTTTGCGAAGCACCGACCGATTCTCACATCCTATTGTTTTCCCGTTTTCATTGGATTATGGTTTCCTTTCGATTGCTTTTTGTTTGTCAGTTCATTGATGGAACCTGGAGCACAAGGCAAAGAGTTGCCAGCGGACAACCCACTGGAGACAGCAATCTCCAGGAAGCGAGCACCGACCAACGAGTTGACCATGTTGGCGGGCCAACCCATGGAGACGAGGAACTCCAAGAAACAAGCATTGGCCCAAGAGTTGAGGACGTTGGCGGACGAACTCCTCAAAGAAAGTTGGAAGAACAGCAATGGCCCCACCGTGCCTATCCCAGGAACTTTGATTGCCACCTATGTGAGGCTCAAGACCGAGTTTGAGGAGATAGTCGCTGTTGAGAAGCAGTATTCCCCTGGCAAGGTGATGGCCCCCATCGAGGACGAGGAGATGGCCCCCGGAGGGATGAGATCCCCCGGTGAGCTGCACAAGGTAAAAAATAATGGCTTATTACCATAGTTGTGGTTTTTGATTATTTGCAATGTGCTTGCTAATATGTTAGGGTTGTGTAGGTGCCGGTGGACGTCCTTGATGATTCCGATGTCATGGCCCGTCCTGTTGGCATCGCCCCGGAGATCGATTCTGATGCCGTTGTCCATCCTGTGGACATCGCCCCAGAGATCGATTCCGATGTCGCGGTCAGTCCTGCGGACATCGCCCCAGAAATCGATTCCCATGCCGCTGTCCGTGCTGTGGTCATTGCCCGAGAGATCGATGACAAGAAATAGTTGGTCGCGCCAATCCTTCAGGGTAGTTTGCATTGCCCTGTGTTTAATTACCAGAACGATGTGTGTTATCAAACCATCTTAGGGCTAGTGCACTGTCTTGTGTGGGCGGATCTTGCTACTTTTGTTTGATAGTGAATCATGCGAACCCTCTCCGAGTTATGGAAACAGATGTATCCTCATCAGCTTTTGATGTAATATATGGCATGATTAGATGTAAGTTTGAACTGTTTATCATATCAGTAGGGCTTGTTTGATGATTCTTGGTGTTAGTAGGCTAGCTACTGTGCGAGCTATAGTACTTGCAAAACACTCATCGAAGAGAAACGTTGGGGCTGATGAGCTCGAGGTACGCTTATACTTATCCCTCGTCGATCGACCAATAGCCCTAGCTCCTAAAATTGTAGGCTTAGCGATCGATGACCTAGGCGGGCTAGTTTGGCCTAGTGGGTTTCAGTGATATGACATGCAACACAAAATCATAGCAGTGCAGAGATGTACTCCCTTCGTTCCAAAATAGATGACCTAGGCGGGCTAGTTTGGCCTAGTGGGTTTCAGTGATATAACGTGGTACAGTGCCGTCCAGTCTTCGCGTGTGGTAGCAGTATTGCGGGTACAGTAAGTTTTCTTGAAGAAGCGGAATTCAACGAAGTCATGATGGTTCCTTCATCCGAACAACTTACAATGGGAAAGGTTGGGCCTGCGATACGACCGGGGTAGACCAGGATAATTTTGTGCATGGCAGGTGGACCAGGATGGTCGACGTCCCACATGTCGGCGAATGAAAGTATTCTTTCCGATATAGAGGACGAGCAACGAGTATTCATTGTTTATTTTTGATGAAAGCTATTGTCTCCACTGTCTTGAGGGGCCAGGGCGGTGAGAGCGGGCTCCGGAAGCGGTCTGGACTCTAGCATAATTTTGGTTTTTACAGTATTTCTTTCTCCATTGACAGGTAGGCCCGCGTAGATAGATAAAGAACACGAGCTGATGAGGAGCATGCGGACTGTTTGACTGGTCAAACAGACAAATACGGAGCTATACGCTGAGCTAGTGACCGTATAATCACCATATCTCATATACAATGATCAAAGTGAGCTACCAAGACAAGTTCGATGACCGCCAATGCATTTTACTCGGTAATAAATGACCAGGATTGAAGGGGAATCCAAATTTGCTTCGTCTTCTGTCCTTGAGCTCTTGACAAACCAATACACTATACGGTTGTCCGGCCACTCCACCCCAGAGCTCTCACCAAGCGTCGTTCATGCCACCGCGCCGCACACTAACCGGTAAGGCAGCGATGGCATCCCGCCGCGCCGAGTTCCTCGCCGCCCACGACCGCACACAAAATGGTAGGGAAGTGATGGCATCCCGCCGTGCCGAGTTCATCGCCGCTCGCGACCTCACAACTATGTGGGAGGAATTTGAAGATGCCAAGGCTGAATGGGCGGTAGAGCAAGAGGCGGCCAAAGCCGCACAGAGGGAGCGGAAAAGTCAGAAAGCACTCAAGAAAATAGAGGCCCGCCGCCGTAAGAAAGAAAAGGACGCACGCGCTACTGCGGAGAGGTCGGCGGAGATCCAAGCACGGTGGGGTGTCGCCAACAAAGCCGGGAAGGAGAACGACGGCGTCTGGCCAGCATGTGAGAAGTAGTAGTACTAGTAGTGTGTGTGTGTGTGTGTCTGAGTACGAGCATGTACCAGTACTACTAGTTACTACTGTAGTTTTTAGAGAAAATTACCAGTACATTAGCCTAGACTAAATGGAAAAATTCCTATCCTAAGCATCAAATGGCATCTCTTTCTCTATAGGAATTGAGATGCATGTCATCTCACTTCCTATGATTTTCATATTCCTATCCTATGAACGAAAGGAGGCCTCTGTTGTAGTAACTACTGTAGCTAGCAGTACTGCTGGTACAGTAGTTTTCTTCAAGAAGCAGAATTCAACGAAGTCATGATGGTTCCTTCATCCAAGAAACTTCAAAGTGGGAAGTGGGCCTGTGATTTTACGGCTCATTAGTCATTGTTACTACGGCGCGATGACCTGGGTGACTCCCTTGGAGTTCTGCGTGCATGGCAAGTGGACCAGGATGGTCGATGTCCCACATGTTGGCGAACGAAGTAGTATTCTTTCCGATATCGAGCTATAGTATCACTGCTGATTGGTTCGAAAAAAAATAGTATCACTGCCGATTTATAATTAATTTTTATTTCTGATGAATGCTAGCGTTTCAACTCTTACGACGAAGGGTGCCAAACACGGCACGTGCTGGATGTCCCACATGTCAGCGAAAGGAGTGGGACATGAACAACGTGGTAGAGCCTAGCACAAAAAACAACATGGTAGAGCGTCTCCACTTCTTCCACTTCTGGGTCGGAGACCACACGTAGTAGTACTTAGTGGTATGAACGATACAAAGTGCGACCTGGAGACAAAGACACGTTTTCCGCAAAAAAAATGGAGACAAAGACACCTCTAGTTGGAAGGTCTCGGGGCATACACGTAAACAAATATAAAAGTTAATATGTGCCTCCAACTAATATAGTAGTAGTAGAGTACTTAGGCACGTACTCCATAACATCACCGTGCATTGCACGTACAACATTTAGTGGTAGTACGTAATAAGAGACAAATGCCGCCCAAGAGTTCCCTTCTCGACCTACTTTTGGGTGTTTGGTAGAATGTATGGAGGGTGCATGAGTCCACACTAGTTTAGCACAAATACACTAGAAGCATGCATGAAGAGAGCATGCATGGAGAGGGGTGTTGAGTTGAGCATGCCTGAAGAGGGAACAACTATGCTGAGACGAGAACGCAACCAAACACACCCTATATGCCACGCATGTTCATACGATTTGTGCCTTTCTACTTCACTTACTGCGCTACATTACTCAGGTTCGTACTTCCACTCCTGGGTACATGTTCGTCTCGTAGTTCCATTCCCACGTGTTCTTCATATAGATGGAACGATCCTTGCATAACACGTGCACCTTGATGCTAGATGTCTCGCGTGTTGGAAAAAGGATGAACAAAGCTCACGTAAAAAAAATAGAGTGGAAGAACATAGATTCCGGACGACCGAGAAGGAGCAAGGAACCTCGTGGTGGAGCGTCTGCACTCATAATATTTAATATTATTCAGCGATATAAAATTAACCAATCATCTCCACAGTGGACTGGAAGAGTACGAAACACGGCAACCAAGTGTAGTTACATCATACTAGTACATGGCTAACCCACGCTATCACCATATTTCTTGGCTTCCGTGCGACAACTATATCTAGTAATCCAGCAGCCTGTATAGCTTCTCCCTCCTCATCTCTATCAAAGTGCAGTGGGCTGGCGTTTCTGCCGTCTATTGAGGTCGGTTAACTATCACATGTTAGCGACATGCCAAGAGCATTCTAAAAAAATTCCTTTCACATTCCATTTTCAAAAAGAAAAAAAATCCTTTCACGTACGAATTTGCCTGTATGCTTTGAGCAACTTGCATGTCCTATACTGCTCCTGTTTGATACTCTAACTTAGCTAGAGGTTAAACTAACTCATGACTAACCCTGAACTAACTGTAGCCAAAGAGGTGTTTGGGTGACAGGGTTAGATTGACAATAAATGCACTTCATGGAGAGAGAAAAGTGATTTTTCAGTGGTCCCAATGAGAACTATCTCCAGTTTAAACCCTTATGGGTGGGATAGTTTTTTTGGTGGGTTCGATGCAACTTGCTCCAATTTAAACCCTCATGCTTCGATAGTTTAGGGCTATTTGATCCCCAACTAGCTCAAACTAACTCTAACCCATGGATCCAAACAGGGCCTATGGCCAGTCTCGACGCGGAGCAGTCGCGTGCACCGGGAAGCGGCGCTCTCTCGGCCGCCGCGCCACTTCAAAACCGGCGCCGGTGAGAGGTCGCCTCCGCTCTGGCCGGACATTAATGCGGCACTGACGCTCCAGGGCGACGCTGACCGTTTCACGCGGGAAGCGCGCGCTGGCAAGGGAGTATAGGTTTTGAACCGTTTCAGGTGTAGTACTGGTAGTTTGCAAAACTACTCAATTATTGCACTTGGTTTCCTAGGAAATTGTGGTAAAAAACGTTACTCCACAGCCTACTTCCCTTCTCCTTCCTCTTCCACCGCCCGCGCACGTCCGCGGGAAGCGACCGGTCAACCCTTATATAGGAGTGCTAGCACAAAAAGATGCATGCATGGCCACTAAAATTTCCATATTAAAGCGCCGCTCCGGCGGGAGTATGGCATATGTTGTTACCTTCGGTCGGCCCATGGCTACCGGGCGACGGCGACCAGAGAAGAGGCGGCGGGAGGGGAATGAATGCATCTAATGTTTGGGTTCGCCTTCCGGCTTAAATAAATGCGCAACATCACGTGTACCCGCGGGTGCACAAATTGTAACATACGTGTCTGCTTAAGTGGGCGTCACGTAACTGGGGTGTGTGTGAGAGAGATTCTGAGAGACAGAGTGCGTGTGTGCGACTCTACTCTTCGAACATGTACTCAACCTTTTGCATCAGGATATAAGTATAATGGTATTTACTTTAGCTAGTGATTTACGTGGCCATGTTAACGTGGTTGTGTCAAAAAAATGTCACTTCCTGCTCGTGATTTGCGTTATATAATTACAAGCAAGATTCTCGTGCATTGCACATAACATCAATATGCATTTTTTACAGAACACCTGTTGTGATTGACCCATGCAGGAGTAATCCCATGTGTAAAAACTAATGATATCTTGAGAATTTTATAGGAAAACTAGTATCTCGAGAATGTCATCGAAAAAATGAAAGATGAGAGATAAGGCGAGGAGGAGTGGAGCATGGTGGTGACTGGTAGTCGGAATGGGCGGAGGCATGGGGATGGACGGCGCCAGGAGGCGGCAGCGGCCACCATGCATGCTAGATTGTTCCAGAGACTTATTCCTTTTTTAATTGCTGAGCAATGAGGTTGCGGGAGATAATGATGTGGAGAGAGGTGCGAGTATCTTTTGTAAAATTATCATAGTTTGCTTTCTATCCTCAGATATAGATCATACGGTAAGTATTACAAGATGGCAGGCACACCATCACCACCAACTCGTTTTTTTATAAGGGTACAGATGATAAGTTTGCTGACTACTAAAGTAAAGTGGAATTTGTCCATGTTATGCAAGTAAATAAAGCTGATTGTTCATCATACGGGTAAGGTTGGATGAAGGGTGGTAGGAACAAATGCTCCGCCTAGAGCATGTGTGTGTGAGATGGAGTCTTAGTGTGTGTGTGGGGTGTGTGTGTGAGAGAGAGAGATGGAGTCTTAGTTTGTGTGTGTGTGAGAGAGGGAGAGAGATGGAGTCTTAGTGTGTGTGTGTGGGGGGGGGGCGGGCGTGCGTGCTTGCGTGTGTGTGTGTTTGTGTGTGTGTGTGTGAGAGAGAGAGAGAGATGGAGTCTTAGTGTGTGTGTTGGGGGGGTGCGTGCATGTGCGCGCGTGTGTGTGTGTGTCGCGGGGTCCTCTGTGGCGGATGTAATTTAAGTGTCCATGGCTTTCATCATAGAGAGGTGATGTGTATGGCAGAGGCCACCAACGATGGGGTGCGAGCGAGAAAATGCCCGTAGAGAGGGAAGAGAAGGTGTGTGCGCGTGAGAGGAGTCGACTTCCAGAGAACGTGTTTGTTCGAGAGACACCGAGGAAGACTACTATATATCAATGGTGCATGTAGGCGGGAATTAAACTAATGGATGGTCTTATTGGTTTCAGGGATATAGGGGAAGAGTGAGAGGCGGGTAGCTATAAGGAGATTGTTAAGTGTGAGTGTGTGTTTTACCCATCCAGGCGGAAGTTATGTGCACAAAAGAGGAGAACGATTCGATGTGGCGTTAGGATTGAGGGTAATTAACTACGTATGGAGACATAGAGACCTTGAACGTGCATGTGTGAGAGGTATACATGTATACGTGGGATGTGTGTGTGTGTGCGCGCGTGCATGATTGAGATAAAAGAAAGAATACATAAGTCATAAGATCAACGACATGGGAGAGACGGATCGGTGTGACAATATGCATGCATGTGAGAATGCATGGAAGAAGTCCCGACAATTGAGCATGTGTTTTTGTCTTTAAGAGATAGTGGCGTGGGCTGGAGCATGCATCTATGGCGAGCAGAGGGAGTGAGGCGCAACGATTGTGCAAAAGAGACCAACCAATAAATGCATATGTATGGAGAGACATATATAGTGTGGGTGATAGGAAGCAAGACTCCGTGCGAGAAAGAAATGTTGACGGAGAAACTACAGATAGATACAAAGATGGAGATGCTAGCTAGAGGGACATCCGCTAGTTTGGGTGTTGGAGATGACCGTCGGGTGGTTCAAAGGGTGAAGTTATATATGTGTGTGAGAGGGCACTTGACTGCATGTAGAGAGAAACATATGTAGTGTGTGTGATAGGAATCAAGAGTGAGGGCGAGAAATAAGGTTGATGGAGAAACAGATAAATAGAAAGATAAAGATGCTAGCTAGTGTGCGTTAGAGATAGGAGTATAGTGGATCAGAAGGCTGGGTTATGTGTGTGGGTGTGAGAGAGATAGAGAGAGGGTGCGTGTGAGTCACATACAAACAAATATCAGAGAGAAATGAGATCCAGAGAGACGGAGTTTTGTGTCTGCGAGAGAGAAAGATATTTCACAACGAGAGTGATAGCTAGAGAGACATATGAGGGAACGCAAGATATCTCTAGGGAGAGAGGGTGTGTGTGAGCGACATACAAGAGAACAATGGAGAAATATGAGACCCTGGGAGACAGAGTTTGTGTTTGTGTGTGAGAAGAGATATTGAAGAGGAAGAGTCGTAGGTTCTCATATCTAAGGAGCAAAAGACATCTCTGTATGAGGGGTGTGCGAGTGGCACACATGGGAATAGTAGAGAGAAATGAGACCCCAGGAGACAAAGTTTTGTGTTTGTGCGAGAGAAAGAGATTCCACATGGAGAATAATAGTTAGAGACACATAGCAGTGAGCAAGATATACTTAGAGAGAGATAGAGTGATGAAGGTCGAGGGAGAGAGTACCGTTAGTGTGTTACGAAGATAAAAGATCATTGTCGACATATAGGTAGCACGAGAGATACCTGAGAGACGATGAACGCGTATAGGTCCAGAGAGATAGTCCTATATAAGCATGAGTGATAGCTATATGAGATGAATATCTGGATTAAAGGGTATTCGAATATTTAAACTGGAGATCACGACATCGATAATATCATAACGCAAATTGGTGTATCAAACATGCATATTCATTTGAATTTGGGCACACGTGTAATGTTATATAGTTTATCAATATTGGTGATCCATAGATTCTTCAATTACAAAAAATGCATGGTTTATATGCTATTAATGTTTAAACGGGATTACACTATATGTTGCGTGTGTGAAACACATTATACATGTTTGAGAAGTAAAAAAACCCGCATGAAACACACATTAATTGGAGACGGTTAGCGAGGAATGCATACATTGGATTTCAACATAAAGTGGTTTAAAATATTTGAAAATCCAAATTGATGGATACAACCTTATGAATCTGAGATCATGCCATTTGTAAACCATATTTATGTATAAATGGTGTCGTGCTTTTGAAAGTATATATAAAAAATGATGTATATAGAATGTAATTCCAATTGAAAATGGATCCCGCCCGAAAAAAATAGAATACAAACGGGATTCGAATTGAGTTGGCACGGTAAATGTGCACTCTGCAAAATTTGAACGAAGCGGGGAAAGTCGCAGTAACCGCCCAAAACCAAAATCTGCGAGATGGAAATCACTACTGCCTATCCCTGCCACGCAAAGCCTATATGCTGGATTTCTATAGGTTTCGATAGGGGTAGGTTTGTAATTTCACCCAAACGTGACGTAACCGCCTCTCACCCGGATTCATACACGGTGGGCGCCAAAACACAGTGTGTCCTCAGCCGAAATCGACTCCCTCCCCGATTCATATTCATACACGGTGGGCGCCAAAAACAAACTCTCGTCGGCAAATATTTGGTGTATGCGAGATTACCGTCCTATCCCCAACCGACTAGTGTTGCTGTGATGTAGTAGAAATTGAAACGGGGGCTAAGTTTGTAAATTTCCTCGCATTTGAGACAAGCGCGCCCTGAATACATGGTTCCCCCTTCCTCTCTACCTCACTTTTCCCCATTCGTACTCCGTGGGCGCCAAAACACCCTCTCCACCCCACCCTCCTCCGTCCGCCATCGTCCGCCACCCCATCCACCGCCGTCCTCCTCCACCATGCCGGAGCTGATACCCCGACGCCGCCGTCCATTACGAGAGATTGACCTCTCTCATCCACGGCTTCGGACCGGGATCCTTGCATCCCGTCCTCTCGCTTCATCCCCGCCGTCATCCACCTTGCCGGCGCCGCTCCTACGACTGTCTCGTCCACCGCGCCTCGCCGCCACCGTCTACACTCCTAGATCTGCTTCCACGTTGCCGACAGCCATCGCTACCGCAGCACCATCAAATTCTCAGCAGATGCGTACACGGCGCCGCACCAGAGGCGGTACTCTTTTGTATCTGTTCAACTTATTTATCGCAGCAAGAAAATAGATCGCCACTGCTTTACTCTGATTTCTTGTCTTGGTTGCGAAGTTGCCTTTGTCCGGTTTGCACCTTCAGATCCGCCATGGCACGCTCAACACCATACTCGCAATGCTCGTGGTTTTCCCCTTTTATATTCCACACTAGTTAAATCACAGTAGACTAAATTTCAAAATTGGGTCAGTTGATTTTTCAGAGCTCGCCGGAGTTCGCCGGTGCGATCGAAGGGGCTCGGGTGGGGATGGTGGTTTTGGGGGCGATGGTGGGGCCTCGTCGAACGAAGAAAACTCGATGCTTGTGGGGCGGGGGTGGGGGTGGGGGTGGCGGAGGAACACAGGCGGTGGGGCCGGTGGTTCGGCCGGCGGCCCGTGCGGTGTTCTGTATGGGAAGCACAGTATGTTCCTTGTCAGGAAGGGGAGCAGGGACATCTGCAGTCTAATAGCTGATAAAGCTGGCCTATACGTGATCAATAGGCTTTCAATTACTAGCGGCAATACAACACCATAATTTCCAGCCAGTTCCACTTTCCCGATTTATATATCCTGGTTATGGTGTACCCCTATTATGTACACTATGATCTGCCTAGTTGCTGTGTGCTCTTGTTATCATGGTTTGGCAATAAACTCTCTATATAGTATATTATGAACCTATCATCTGCCAGCTATCCTTACTTCTGGAGCCTATTTTTTTGTGTACTTGTGCCAGATTATATAAATGCACGCACCATATTACAGCACACATGAGCTCTCTCATCAGAATCCAGTGATAGCACACAAGTGTTTACAGGGGCGCCCCTATATTAGAATATCATCTGCATTACAAAGATAATCTCACAACTATTTATGTTTTCATGGTTCTCAGATATCATACGCAATTATAGTGAATATCAGAATCCGCGCATCAGAAGAATATTGTGGAACACTGCAATGACTTACAAAATTGGCACCAAGACAATGAGTGCCATTCTGGAAGCAATGAAACTCGTACGCTCCCCACCTATTGATTCTTGTTCAGAATATCATCCTAATGACTATTCTAACCTCGAGGAGTCAAAGGCAGATGGCCTGTCCTGTTCACCCATCAAGGTGCCTGTTCTAATTTGCCAAGGTTTTATTGATTGCGCGTATCTTGCATATGTTGTCTTGCATTTCTTCTACTTTGTTGCACCGCCATCTGCTTAGTTTACTCATCATATATGTCGAGATGCCATGCCCATCAATTATCAATACATATTCCATCTGTCATCGTACCATGTTTTTCCACTCAAATGCTTACATTAGTGTAGAATATATCCAATGCCAATGTTTTTATCAATTGTTCGCTCCAAATTATCCGATCTGTATGAATGGTTACATTAGTGTAGAATATATCCAATGCCAATGTTTTTTAGCTCTGCATTGTTCTTGTAAGTACATGTTATCCTTTATCAGTGTACTTATGATGACAGGTAGGTGTTCATGTACCATCACTATGCAGCTTATTTTCCTTTGCCATCCATTTTCTACACATCAAATCTATATTTACTCTTACCATAAGGTTGGTACTGAAGAAGTTTAGCTGTGCATTGCTCTTGGCTGTACCTTTTGCCTGTATCGCTGCACTTACATTTATAGCTACTTGGTTATGTAGCATCACTCTTCATCTTATATTAAATATTCTCCATTTTTTCGTACATTATCACATCTATATTTACTCTTAACAAAATGTAGAATAAAGGCAATGCTTTTGAAGAAGATTCTGTGGTAAACTTCTTGAATTGCCCCCCCATCAGCATGGACAAGGCCTTTATAGAGCCTGTCTTCACCAATAATATAAGTTTGTCCATCTCAAGCCTTCAAACTTTGTTGTATATATTTGGTTAGGCATGACTGCAACAACTGTTTATTTTTGGTGTTTGCATCAAATTGCTTGTTTAAAGTTTATTATATGTAGTTCATAAACAAAAGTTCGTCCTTTCTCAATTTAAGTTTTCAGTTGTACAACCAAGTTCCTTCTTCATACCATGTAATTAAACTATACAGAGCAAGTGATCTTCTTTTGCACTGCATGTATGCTTCTGTTCTTCATCTGTAATTCAGTGGTGTGGTGAACCTACCCACTACAACACAATGTCATATTCTGCAATGTCTTAACTATGAACAATGTCATATCATTCTACTATTATTTAAACCGTCTCTTTATTTGCCAATCTGAAATTGTATAAATTGACAGCACACTAACCATTGATACTTATGAGCTCTGATCTGTAATCCAGCGGTGTCGTGAAGCTGCCAACTCCTTCACAATGTCATTTCCTGCCATGTCTTGACCTGAACAATACCATATTGTGTTAATGCAAATTTAAACTGTGTCACTTTATTCGTCAGTAAGAAATGTGATGAATTGTCAGCACTGATACTTTTATGTGCAAAACATGTCATCTGTCTCCTTGTTTATCTTTCAGAGTGAGGAAGATATAAGTGTTGAACAAGCGCAGTCTCATTATCTTGCTCAGCTGCTTGCGCTGCAGCTCCCCAGCAGGGCTAACCTTTCTTGAACTCTATTTAAGTGTTGTCGGTTTTGTATATTATTTTGTCGGCGTGTTTATTTGCACTAGTGGCGATCTTTGATGCCTAGTGTATGTAATCTATTGTCTGCTTGTGCTTTATTATCATAGTGGCGAACTTTGATGCCCAGTGGATGTAATATGCCGTAATTTCTTTATTGTATAGTATAGGTTTTTTCTTATTCACGACGTTGCAGTTATTTTACTGTATATATATATATATCCTATCTTCGCAGTAAACCGGCCAAACCATAAAATTACGGTACATAATCGGGCCGTCATGCAATCACGATGTAGGTTGGGCCTGAAACATGCCGATCAGCTCACGGGCCGGCAGCAGCCCAAAATGAACACCGGCCATGATTGTGCGGATCAAATCACGGGCTTTTAACAGGCCGAAAAATTGTCTCGGTCCTTGTTTGGCCCAATCAGATATCGGCTACGAGCTGGCCGGATGCAAACCGGGGCGTAGTTAGGCCCAACTATATGACGGGCTTTTAACAGGCTGAAATTAATATAGGGCCGAAATGTTAAACGGGCCCTTAACAGGCCAAAACTAATATCAGGCCGAATTACTAAGTGGGCCTTTAGCAAGTGGGCCCAAAAGCATAGTGTCCAGTTGACGGGCCGAATCTGATACGGGCCATAATTGAGCCCAAAGCCTCTTAAAGGGCCGGACCTGATCTGGGCCGTAATTTGGCCCAGAACGTGGTAGGCCTTTAACGGGCCGGATCTCATATGGGCCACTATTAGGCCCGGAGCGTGGCAGGCCATTAATGGACCAGATCAAATATGGGCTGGCATTTGGCCCAAAACATGGCAGGCAGTTAATGGGCCGGCCTACTAGGGACCACAAAATCTTGTGGGCCTACAGTTGGGTCGGCTCGTTAATGTCGGCAAAATCTCATGGGCCTTTAGCTGTGCTGGCCCATTATGACCCGCATGAATCTTGTGGGCTTTACCTGGGCCGGCCCATTATGGCACAAAAAAATCTTGTGGGCCTTTACCTGGGTCGACCCATTATGGCCCGCAAAATCTTGTGGGCCTTTAGCTGGGCCAGCCAATTATGGTCCGCAAAATCTCGCGGGCCTTTAGCTGGGCCGGCCCATTATGGTCCGCAAAATCTTGTGGGCCTTCAGTTGGGCCGGCCCATTTAAACTTGATGGGCCGGTCCACTTGTCAACATATCATAGGCGCGTCTCGCCCATTGGATGAGTTGACACGTGTCTCCTCCAGCCAATGATGATTTTACATGTGGAAACTCCCCATTGGTCGGGGCTGTTAACGGGTTATCGGATCCAAAACCCGACCCGATAGCTTAACGGCGTTCCGTTACGGTGGATGCCACGTGTCGGTCACCCTTGACGAAAGCACTTCTGTGACGCGTGATTTATTGTCATGGAAGTGGACACTTCCGTGATGATAATTTTGGTAATGTCATGGAACACTTCTACGATAGCACATGTATGACTATCTTGATTCTGTCATAAATTTGTCATGGATGTACATGCATGACAAAAAAACAACCTACTGTGACAAACACGTATCATCATGGAAGTGTATTTTTTGTAGTGTTTGACCATATCACATCACAACATGCCCTGCAAAAACAAGTTAGACGTCCTCTACTTTGTAGTTGCAAGTTTTACGTGGCTGCTACGGGCTGAGCAAGAACCGTTCTTACCTACGCAACAAAACCACAACGATAGTTTTTCAAGTTAGGGCTGTTTTAACCTTTGCAAGGACTGGGCGTAGCCACACTCGGTTCAACTAAAGTTGGAGAAACTGACACCCGCCAGCCACCTATGTGCAAAGCACGTCGGTAGAACCAGTCTTGCATAAGCGTACGTGTAATGTCGGTTGCTACCTCTTGAGCACTGCGTTGGATTTCCCCGAAGAGGAGATGATGATGCAGCAAAGTAGCGTAAGTATTTCCCTCAGTTTTTGAGAACCAAGGTATCAATCCAGTAGGAGGCTACGCGTGAGTCCCTCGTACCTACACAAAACAATAGCTCAATGCAACCAACGCGCTTAGGGGTTGTCAATCCCTTCACGGTCACTTACGAAAGTGAGATCTGATAAATATGATAAATAATATTTTTGGTATTTTTGGTATAGAGATGCAAAGTAATAAGTAAAAGCAAAGCAATAATAAAGTGATGGAGATTGATATGATGAGAAAGAGACCCGGGGGCCATAGGTTTCACTAGTGGCTTCTCTCAAGAGCATAAGTATTCTACGGTGGGTGAACAAATTACTGTTGAGCAATTGACAGAATTGAGCATAGTTATGAGAATATCTAGGTATGATCATGTATATAGGCATCACGTCTCAGACAAGTACACCGACTCCTTCCTGCATCTACTACTATTACTCCACTCATCGACCGCTATCGAGCATGCATCTAGAGTATTAAGTTAAAAACAGAGTAACGCCTTAAGCAAGATGACATGATGTAGAGGGATAGTTTCATGCAATATGATTAAAAACCCTATCTTGTTATCCTCGATGGCAACAATACAATACGTGCCTTGCTGCCCCTTCTGTCACTGGGAAAGGACACCGCAAGATCGAACCCAAAGCTAAGCACTTCTCCCATGGCAAGAAAAACCAATCTAGTAGGCCAAACCAAACTCATAATTCAAAGAGACTTGCAAAGATAACCAATCATACATAAAAGAATTCAGAGAAGATTCAAATATTATTCATAGATAGACTTGATCATAAACCCACAATTCATCGGTCTCAACAAACACACTGCAAAAAGAAGATTACATCGAATAGATCTCCACAAGAGAGGGGGAGAACATTATATTGAGATCCAAAAAGAGAGAATAAGCCATCTAGCTATTAACTATGGACCCATAGGTCTGAAGTAAACTACTCACACTTCATCGGAGGGGCTTGGATGATGATGTAGAAGCCCTCCGTGATCGATGCCCCCTTCGGTGGAGCTCCGAAACAGGCCCCAAGATGGGATCTCATGGATACAGAAAGTTGTGGCGATGGAATTAGGTTTTTGGCTCCGTCCTCGATCGTTTGGGGGTACGTGGATATATATAGGAGGAAGACGTACGTCGGTGGAGCTTCGAGGGGCCCACAAGGCAGGAGGGCGCGCCCTAGGGGGGCGCGCCCTCCACCCTCGTGGCCGCCTCGTGGCTTTCTTGACGGAGGGTCCAAGTCTCCTGGATCTTATCTAATGAGAAAATCATGTTTCCAAAGGTTTCATTCCGTTTGGACTCCGTTTGATATTCTGTTTCTCCGAAACACTGAAATAGGCAAAAAGTAACAATTCTGGGCTGGGCCTCCGGTTAATAGGTTAGTCCCAAAAATAATATAAAAGTGGAAAATAAAGCCCAATATAGTCCAAAACAGTAGATAATATAGCATGGAGCAATCAAAAATTATAGATACATTGGAGACGTATCATCGGTCCGGGCCGCTTCATCCAACAATACTGCCGAACCAAAGTATGACATGCTGGTAAGCAATATGACTTATATCACCCACAACTCACTTGTGTTCTACTCGTGCATATGACATCTACGCATAAAACCTGGCTCTGATGCCACTGTTGGGGAACATAGTAATTTCAAAAAAATTTCCTACGCACACGCAAGATCATGGTGATGCATAGCAACGAGAGGGGAGAGTGTTGTCCACGTACCCTCATAGACCAAAAGCGGAAGCGTTAGCACAACGCAGTTGATGTAGTCGTACGTATTCATGATCCGACCGATCAAGTACCGAACGCACGGTACCTCCGAGTTCAGCACACGTTCAGCCCGATGACGTCCCTCGAACTCCGATCCAACCGAGTGTTGAGGGAGAGTTTTGTCAGCACGACGACATGGTGATAATGATGATGTTCTACCGATGCATGGCTTCGCCTAAGCACCGCTACAACATTATCGAGGTGGACTATGGTGGAGGGGGGCACCGCACACGGCTAAAAGATCAAATCAATTGTTGTGTGTTTTGGGTGCCCCCTGCCCCCGTATATAAAGGAGCAAGGGGGGAGGTGTGGCTGGCCAGGAGGAGTCCTACTCCCATCGGGAGTAGGACTCCCTCCCTTGTTGGATTAGGAGAAGGGGGGAAGAGGAGGGAGAGAGGAAGGAAAGGGGGGGGGGCGCCCCCCTCTCCTTGTCCTATTCAGACTAGAGGGGGAGGTGTAGGATCGAAAGTATGTCTAGAGGGGGGGTGATTAGACTACTTGACCAAATAAAAACTTATCCTTTTCCCAATTTTAGTTCTTGGCAGATTTTAGCAACTTTGGACATGTCAAGCAATCTTAACACAATTCAAGCAAGCATGCAAAGAGTATATGAGCAGCGGAAAGTAAAGCATGCAACTTGCAAGAATGTAAAGGGAAGGGTTTGGAGGATTCAAACGCAATAGGAGACACGGATGTTTTTGTCGTGGTTCCGATAGGTGGTGCTATCGTACATCCACGTTGATTGAGACTTCAACCCACGAAGGGTAACGGCTGCGCGAGTCCACGGAGGGCTCCACCCACGAAGGGTCCACGAAGAAGCAACCTTGTCTATCCCACCATGTCCGTTGCCCACGAAGGACTTGCCTCACTAGCGGTAAATCTTCACGAAGTAGGCGATCTCCTTGCCCTTACAAACTCCTTGGTTCAACTCCACAATCTTGTCGGAGGCTCCCAAGTGACACCTAGCCAATCTAGCAGACACCACTCTCCAAGAAGTAACAAATGGTGTGTTGATGATGAACTCCTTGCTCTTGTGCTTCAAATGTTAGTCTCCCCAACACTCATCTCTCTCTCACAAGATATGGATTTGGTGGAAAGAAGATTTGAGTGGAAAGCAACTTGGGGAAGGCTAGAGATCAAGATTCATATGGTAGGAATGGAATATCTTGGCCTCAACACAGGTGTAGGTGGTTCTTTCTCAGAAAAAGTAAGTTGGAAGTGTAGGTTTATTCTGATGGCTCTCTCCATGAATGAAGAGGTGGTGGAGGGGTATATATAGCCTCCACACAAAATCTAACCGTTACACACAACTTGCCAATCTTGTTGGGACCAAATTGGTAAACTCGGTCGGACCGATTCAGCAAAGCTAGTGACCGTTAGGAGTTTCGGTGGGACCGACATGCAACTTAGTAGGACCGATATGGTTAGGGTTAGGGCATAACGTAATCTCGGTGAGACCGATTACACAAACTCGGTGAGACCGATTTTGGTAATAAGTTAACTAGAGAGTTGGTCAGGTAAACTCGGTGGGACCGATTCGCTCATTTCGGTGAGACCGAAATGTTATAAAAGGGAAACAGAGAGTATAGATTGCAATCTCGGTGGGACCGATCGCTCATCTTGGTGGGACCGAAACGTTACGAAGGGAAACAGAGAGATTGCAATCCCATCTCGGTGAGACCGAGATCCCTATCAGTGAGACCGATTTGCCTAGGGTTTGTGGCAGTGGCTATGACATTTGAACTTGGTGGCGCCGGATAGAAAGAATCAGTGGGGCCGAGTTTGACTTTTGGTTTAGGTCATATGTGGATGTGAGAAACTAGTTGAGGGCTTTGGAGCATATCACTAAGCATTTTGAGCAAGAGCCTCATTAAGCAACACCTCATCCCTCCTTAATAGTATTGGCTTTTACTATAGACTCAATGTGATCTTGGATCACGAAAATAGAAAATGTAGAGTCTTGAGCTTTGAGCTTGAGCCAATCCTTTTGTCCTTAGCATTTTGAGGGGTCCACTTTTCTCATCCATGCCATGCCAATCATTGAGCTTTCCTGAGATATTAATCTTGAAATAGCATTAGCTCAATGAGCTATATGTTGTTAGGAATTACCAAAACCACCTAGGGATAGTTGCACTTTCAATCTCCCCCCTTTTGGTAATTGATGACAACATATAGATCAAAGCTTCGACAAATGATAATAAGAGTGAAAACATTGTCGCTTTGAGAAGTGTGTGAAAAGCAAGAGCTCCCCCTAAATTTGTGCATAGTTTAAGATTTGCTTTGGACTGCAAATGCACAATGAGTTAGGATCATGGGTTACTCTTCCATGTCACATACATCTTGGTGGAGCGCTCAAAATGATAATAATTAAATACATGCACTCATCACCAAGCAAAGTGAATGATCATATGGGGATATAAAAAGATAATGTCATCCAACAAGCATTAAGGTAGCATATGATCAAACACATGATCATCCAAGTATCACACAAAAGCATAAAGTATCTCAAACAAGCAAATAAACAAAGTTCAACCACCAAACAATAAGAGAGAACAAAGAGCAACACTCTCTCTCGAAGCCTATGATCTATACATTTTTCTCCCCCTTTGGCAACAAGTTACCAAAGAGTTCATAAAAAATGCATAGTGCTAGATCGACTCTCAGGCTTGGTCTTCAGGTGGTGGTGTAGATAACACTCCAAGGAGGAAGGCATCAGTTGATGTAGATGGAGCTGGTGGAGTGGGTGCTGGAGCTGGTGGCACTGAAGCTGTAGCTGGTGCAGATGAAGTTGCTCTGGTGTCTGTAACAGGCACTACAGCAGATCTCTGTCCTCTGGGCACTCTAGCAAAAGCATCAGTGGTAGACTTTCCCTTCTTCTCCTGCACTTCATCCTGAAGTTGCTCAACAACTGACTATATCTCACTGACCTTCACATCTAAGTCATAGAACTTCTGCTCCATGATCCTCTCCAAGCTCTCCAGGTTTTGAGTCAGGGTGGCCAATCCCTTCTCAATCCTCAGAGTGGAGGCAATCAAGTAGCCAAGCTGATCTTGCTTGCTCTTCAGAAGATACTGAGATGCCTCATCAATGGTTGGCATCTTTGCATCCTTTTCAGTCCTTGCCTTCTCCCTCTTTGCTTGTGCGTGCACAGAAGATGGTTCATTCTCATCCATCACCATAGTGTTGTCCTCAAAGTCTAAGTAGATGGGCATGTGTTCCTTGTCCAAGACATATGTGCCAGTGCCCATCTTGGAGTTGATTAGCTCCTGGATCTGTGGGGCATACCCACAACTTCTCTTCTGATCTGCAGCTGTTCTCTTAATGGTTTCCACAATTAGGCTCATGACTTTGAACTTTTGAGGCACATCAAATATGTGAAGCAGGTTAATTGTGTGGCCTCTGATCATCTTGTGATCACCTGACTTTGGCAAAAGAGTGTGCCTGAGGATCCAGTTGATTGTTGGCAAACCTGACAGAAGGTAATGTACTGATCCAAACTTGTGTGTCTCAAGAGCAGCATCTGGGATCTCTTTGTACATATGTGCCATGGTGTTGTGATCCTTCTTCTTCTTGGTATAGACATCCAAGTCATCTTCATTATCCTCAGGAGCATTGATCAATTTTGCCCATTCTTCAACCATTGACCGGTACCTAGTACCTTCAGACATCCAGACAATCCTTCCATCTGGGTAGAAATGAGCTGCGGAGTAGAACTGCATAATAAGCTCATCATTCCACTTTGTGAGCTTCTGAGCCACAAACTCATCGACTCCACATGCCTTGAAGCTGTCATATACACCAGGGAAGTGATCTTCATTTTCCTCAATGAATTTCCAATCAACCCATCTCATGTCACACACTATGGGCTTCTTGTCAAGTAAAATAGTCTCATAGAAGTCCTGTTGTTCCTTTGTATGGAACCTGTAGTCCACAGCAGTCCTTCTCCTAGTGGCATATGGATCAGACTCTCTCCATAGCCTTAATCCCGAATCCTTCCTGATTTTCATGTTCTCTGCAACTGGGTGAGCATCATTGTGAGCTGGAATTTTGGGCTTCAACTTCCTCAAAACAACAGAATCATCTTCTTGTTTAGTAGCTTCAGGCACCGGGGCCTTGTTCTTCTCCTCAGCAGGGATGTTCCTGGTGCTCCTCTTGGGTTTTGGCTTTGGAGCTGGAGCAGCAGTCTTAGGAGTAGTTTTGGGCTTATATGGAGCAACCCCTGCCCTTATAGCATCTCCCATAAGCTTTTGAGCTTTGAGTGCTGGTGCTGCATCCTCTTCCTCTTCCTCTTCTCCAGAATCTCTCATTATTGAAGATCTGCCAAGCACTCTGGCAGTGGTCTTCTTGACCCTTTCCTTCCTTTTCTTTTCTGCCACAACCTGTTCTCTGGGTGCAGATCCCAAAGTTTCTTGAGTGGATGTTCTGGCTTTTGACATGGGAACTCTCTTGGCAGGAACCTTTTGCTTCATTCCTGGCTTAGTGGCAGCAGTTGTGCCATATTCCTTTTTCAGGACTTTCCTTTTTGAGGTGGCCTCTTCTTCAACATCCACATAGTCCTCATCGTCAGAATCTGAGGTTCTCTTCTTTCTGGTCCTAGTGGCTGCCTTAGGCAAGTTGCTAGGTGTACTCCTGCTTCCCTCATCAAAGTTGCTAGAGGGACTAGTGCCCTCACTCATGTTAACTTGCTCCTCAGACTTGTTATGATTGTCACTCTGATCTGACATCATGCAAACACTGACAGCAGACCCTGTGAATAGATTATAGATGAGGTAGATTGGATAAGCATCACAAAGTACAGAGGTTTTTGCAAAAGAATGAGTTAAAAACTTAGTTTTAGTTTTCCACAGAAAGCATTTCGGATCTACCAATTTGAAAACTCGGTGATACCGAAGCAGCTTTTGGAACCTAAACTAGTGAACTCGGTCAGACCGAGTCACAGTTCGGTGGCACCGAGACTGCTAGGGTTTCACAAAGTATTGAACTCAGTCACATCGATTTGCAATTCTCAGTCAGACCGAGAATCACATGTGCAATGGCCTTAGCCAAATCGGTGGAACCGATTTCAACAACTCGGTTGGTCCGAGATGATTTCGGCGGAAACCTAACCCTAAATTTTCAATCCACAACTAAACTACGGAGTGATTTCGCTGGATAGAATGATCTCAATCGTGGTAAGATACATGGCATAACAATGTGCTAGGAATCGGAGGGGGATTAGCACAAGGATCAAGTCCATACCCTAAGTGCAGCGATGGACCGGCTACGGCGGCAACGGCGGAGACGATTTCCGTTGACGGTGGCGGAGACCAGCGGCGGGAGGCAGCTGGCGATGAGGAGGAAGATCTGGAGACCCAGGGAGGCAGAGCAGGCTGAGCGCGGGTAAAGGGGTTCCGAAATTTTTCCAAATTTTGGCCCAGGGATATATATAGCCTGACCCTATCGGTGTGACCGAGTGGAACAACTTGGTGGCACCGAGATTCATAACTGCAAGCAGTTACTAAAACTCAGTGTGACCGAAAAGTTCAAATCGGTTGCACCCAGATTGAAAACCTAGATCGACTTAGTGATCTTGGTATGACCGAAATGGATGAATTGGTCAGACCGAAACGCACAAAGAAGTTTTGGAAGTTTAAGTCTGTGACAAATCAGGGACTCCGAGTGCTCCTCACACAGAGTGGTTCGAATCTTACTTGATCAAACTTTGTGATGTAGCATGAATAGAGTTTGAGATGAGAAAAAGCATAGATAGCTAGAGAAGGTTCTTAGGCATTCATGTCCATCCACTTGGCAAAAGAAAAAGGAACCAAACAATCAAAACAACAAGTGGATGTCCTCAAATGAGTAAATTATGCAACCAACATGCTCACACAATAAAATGGCAAATGAAATATGTGGCAAATCATGCACAACCAATTCTAGCATCTATCAAGCAATTGGCGATGACTAGTTCATCTATATATATATATATATGAGTATATTGACTTAGGAGTCAAATGAGAACATTTGATCATAGGTCATACTCATCGTTTAAGCACAAGTGGGGTTACCACTTTTAAATAAATCGTTGTTGTGTTCACACCATTAGAGTTGCTTTAGTTCAATTCTTAGAGTAAAGCTCCCCCTAGATGTGAGATCCCCCCTAAGAGGGATGAACTAACCTTGGGTTTTGTCGATGATGACTTCATGTAGATGTTGAAGATGTGGATGCTCAATGTTGATGTAGCTCATTTGGAGCAATCCTTTGGAGTGAGTTGCACTTTCAATACCTACACGGGTTAGTCCCACAAGGAACAAACAAGGATATCCATAGACATAGAGTGATGCACACACAACATGATGTCTATGAAAGCATTAGGTTACCTTGTCCCTTGTCTTACCAACAAGAGGGTTTGTGACTCCTTGAACTAGTGCAAGATGTGGAAGTTGATTGCACTTGTTCTTGCCAAAATGATAAGAGTAAAGTATGTTGGCGGAGTCACCCTCAGGAACTCTCTAGTTCTTCTTCTTCGGGATCCACATCATCTTGATGGGAATCCTTGGAGTTGTAGTCGTACTTGATGAAGTAGAACTTGATGTAGTCTTGGAAACCCACTTGACCAAGGACTTGGGTGCTTCTTCAAATGCATCAATTTCCTCTTGAAGCTCATCCTTCCCTTTTTGCTTGTGGTCTTGTGGTGGAAGATCATCTTGAGCTTGTGTCCCTTTGAAGGAAGTAGGATCATACTTCTCTTGTTGAGGAACAAACTTCGTCTTGGGGTATCGATCTTCTTCCAACTCCATTGGCATTGAACTTTCCTTCAAAACCAACACCTTGGTTCTTCCGGTGCCTTCCTTGCTTGCATACAATTTCCTCGAATTGCTTACTCCTGGCAAGGCTCTTGTAAACACCTTTCTCTATAATTCCCTTCAATAAGCTATTTTCTTGCTCAAGTGTAACTTGGCTAAGAGAATCATTAGTGGAATCAAGAGAACTACTAGAAGCAACATCATTGGATTTAACATGATTATTGTCACTACTAGAGGAAGAATCTTTCTTGTTCTTGTTACTAGACTTGACTTGAGGCATGTAAGTGGATAAGAGTAAACGCTTGGCAATGTAAGAAGAATTTTTCTTGCAAAGGTCATCATTGATTGCCTTTAAGAACTCATGCTCTTGCTCAAGGTTGAGCTTTTCAAAACATAATTTCTCATGAGTCCTTAAAAGTTCTCGATGATCTCCTAAGATAGTTTCATGAGCTAACTTAAGAGTGTTTAGTTCTTTAGTTAGAAACTCAATCTTCTCCTTATCATTGTCATTCGTTTTATCTTGATTAGCATGATTAATTGACATTTCATCATAGTATTCATCACTAGAGTTGTCAATAAGTAAATCTTCATCACCTAACAAGTCATCTTCATCACTATTGAAATCAACATACTTGGGGTGTGATACCTTTGGGCCTTTAGCCATGAACCATCTTCCAAGTCTCTCATTCGGTGAATCAAATATGTCGTAGGAGTTGGTTGACACAAGTGCTAGACGGCAACACCTTCATCTTGAGTATATTCGGAGTCGGAGTGATAGCTTCTCTCGGAGTGATTGTCGGAGTCAGAGCCGGATACCCATTCACCAACATGAGCTTGATGTCTTCGTTTTGTGTAGCTCCTTGATGACTTGTCCTTCCTTTCTGAATCCTTGCTTCTCCGGGATGTTCTTCATTCATAACGATCATCTCTACTCCTTCTCTCTCTTGATGGTGATTCTTCTATTCTACTTCTTCTTTTTGGAGAATCTTCTCTTCTTTTGTAGGGTGTCGTACACTCATTGGAATAGTGTCCGGGTATTCCACAATTGTAGCAATTTCGCTCTCGACTAGAAGATCTTTTGTCATTGTAGGACCTTGACTTGGAACTTCTCTCTTTGCTTCTACTCTTGTAGAACTTGTTGAAGTTCTTCACCATTAGGCTCAATTATTCATTGAAGTTTTGTTTCTCACTTGATGATGTGGGAGCTTCACATGAGGCTTTGTAAGCACCACTTGACTTGTTATGGAGCTCCTCCTTATCCTTGAGTGACATCTCATGAGCAACAATTCTTCCAATGACTTCCATTGGCTTGAGATCTTTGTAATTGGACATAATTTGGATCAATGTGCATATGGTATCATATTTTCCGTCCAAAGCTCTTAGGATCTTCTTGATGATGTATTTGTCGGTCATCTCTTCACTTCCTAAGCCAGCGATCTCATTTGTGATAAGAGCAATCCTAGAGTACATTTCAACGACACCTTCACCATCCTTCATTTTGAACTTGTCAAGCTGACTTTGAAGCACATCCAACTTGGATTCCTTGACGGAGTCGATACCTTCATGCATATCAATCAAAGTATCCCAAATTTCCTTTGCATTCTCAAGATGGCTGATTTTGTTGAATTCTTCGGGGCACAATCCGTTGAAGAGGATATCACAAGCTTGAGCATTGTATTGCAGCATCTTCAACTCTTCTGCGGTAGCTTCACGGTTCGGCTCTCTCCCATCAAAGAATTCACCTTGCAAGCCAATACACACAATAGCCATACGGCGGGGTTATGTCCAAGAATATGCATTTTCATCTTATGCTTCGAACTAGCAAAATTAGTACCATCAAAGTAAGGACCTCTATGGTGGTAATTTCCCTCGCTAGACGCCATACTCTCCTAGGTTGTGAAACCAAGGCTATGACTTCCAAAATCTATGGAAATCAAAGCAAATGGAGACAAAAGCTCTGATACCACTTGTAGGATCGAAAGTATATCTAGAGGGGGGTGATTAGACTACTTGACCAAATAAAAACTTATCCTTTTCCCAATTTTAGTTCTTGGCAGATTTTAGCAACTTTGGACAAGTCAAGCAATCTTAACACAATTCAAGCAAGCATGCAAAGAGTATATGAGCAGCGGAAAGTAAAGCATGCAACTTGCAAGAATGTAAAGGGAAGGGTTTGTAGGATTCAAACGCAATAGGAGACATAGATGTTTTTGTCGTGGTTCCGATAGGTTGTGCTATCGTACATCCACGTTCATGGAGACTTTAACCCATAAAGGGTAACGGCTGCGCGAGTCCATGAAGGGCTCCACCCACGAAGGGTCCACGAAGAAGCAACCTTGTCTATCCCACCATGGCCGTCGCCAACGAAGGACTTGCCTCACTAGCAGTAGATCTTCACGAAGTAGGCGATCTCCTTGCCCTTACAAACTCCTTGGTCCAACTCCACAATCTTGTCGGAGGCTCCCAAGTGACACCTAGCCAATCTAGGAGACACCACTCTCCAAGAAGTAACAAATGGTGTGTTGATGACGAACTCCTTGCTCTTGTGCTTCAAATGTTTGTCTCCCCAACACTCATCTCTCTCTCACAGGATATAGATTTGGTGGAAAGAAGATTTGAGTGGAAAGCAACTTGGGGAAGGCTAGAGATCAAGATTCATACTGTAGGAATGGAATATCTTGGCCTCAACACATGAGTAGGTGGTTTTCTCTCAGAAAATGTGTATTGGAAGTGTAGGTATGTCCTGATGGCTCTCTCTTCGAATGAAGAGTGGGTGGAGGGGTATATATAGCCTCCACACAAAAACTAACCGTTACACACAATTTACCAATCTCGGTAAGACCGAAGTGAAAAACTCGGTCGGACCGATTTAGCAAACCTAGTGACCATTAGGATTTTCGGTGGGACTGAGATGCAACTCGGTAGGACCGATATGGTTAGGGTTAGGGCATAACGTAATCTCGGTGTGACCGATTACACAAACTCGGTGGGACCGATTTTGGTAATAAGCTAACCAGAGAGTTGGTCAGGTAAACTCGGTGGGACCGATCGCTCATTTCGGTGGGACTGAAATGTTACGAAAGAGAAACAGAGAGTTTACATTGCAATCTCGGTGGGACCGATCGCTCATCTCGGTAGGACCGAAACGTTATGAAGGGAAACAGAGAGATTACAACCCCATCTCGGTGTGACTGAAATCCCTATCGGTGAGACCGATTTGCCTAGGGTTTGTGGCAGTGGCTATGACATCTGAAACTCGGTGGCGCCGGATAGAAAGAATCGGTAGGGCCGAGTTTGACTTTTGGTTTAGGTCATATGTGGATGTGGGAAGGCAGTTGAGGATTTTGGAGCATATCACTAAGCATTATGAAGCAAGAGCCTCATTAAACAACACCTCATCCCTCCTTGATAGTATTGACTTTTCGTATAGACTCAATGTGACCTTGGATCACTAAAATATAAAATGTAGAGTCTTGAGATTTGAGCTTGAGCCAATCTTTTTGTCCTTAATATTTTGAGGGGTCCACATTCTTCATCCATGCCATGCCATTCATTGAGCTTTTCCTAAAATATCAATCTTGGAATAGCATTAGCTCAATGAGCTATATATTGTTAGGAATTACCAAAACCACCTAGGGATAGTTGCACTTTCAATCTCCCCCTTTTTGGTAATTGATGACAACATATAGATCAAAGCTTCGACAAATGATAATAAGAGTGAAAAACATTGTCGCTTTGAGAAATATGTGAAAGGCAAGAGCTCCCCCTAAATTTGTGCATAGTTTATGGTTTGCTTTGGACTGCAAATGCACATAGAGTTAGGCTCATGGGTTACTCTTCCATACCACATACATCTTGGTGGAGCGCTCAAAATGATAATAATTAAATGCATGCACTCATCACCAAGCAAAGTGAATGATTATATAGGGATAAAAAGATAATGTCATCCAACAAGCATTAATGTAGCATATGATCAAACACATGATCATCCAAGTATCACATAGACAAAAGGTATCTCAAACAAGCAAAGCAAATAAAGTTCAACCACCAAAGCAAGAGAGAATAAAAAGCAACGCTCTCTCTCGAAGCCTATGATCTATACATTTTTCTCCCCCTTTGGCAACAAGTTACCAAAAAGTTCCTAGAAAATGCATAGCACTAAATCGTCTCTCAGGCTTGGTCTTCAGGTGGTGGTGTCTGGATAACTCCAACAATGAAGGCTTCAGTCGAAGTAGATGGAGCTGATGGAGTAGGTGCTGGAGCTGGTGGCACTGAAGCTGTAGCCGGTGCAGATGACGTGGCTCTGGTGTCTGGAATAGGCACTGCAGCAGACCTCTGAGCTCTAGGCACTCTGGCAAATGTATCAGTGGTTGTCTTTCCCTTCCTCTCCTGCATATCATCTTGAAGTTGCTCCATAACAGACTGAATTTCAGTTACCTTCACATCCAAGTCATAGAATTTTTGCTCCAGGATTCTTTCCAAGCTCTCCTGGTTTTGAGTCAGGGTGGCCAGTCCCTTCTCAATCCTCAGAGTGGATGCAATCAGGTAGCCAAGCTGATCTTGCTTGCTCTTCAGGAGATACTGAGATGCTTCTTCAGTAGTTGGCATCCTTGCAGCCTTTTCAGCTTTTGCCTTCTCCTTCTTGGCTTGTGCGTGCATAGAAGATGGTTCATCCTCATTCATAACCACAGTGTTGTCCTCGAAGTCTGGATAGATAGGCATGTGCTCCTTGTCCAGCAGATATGTACCAGTGCCCATCTTGGAGTTGATCAGCTCCTGGATCTGTCGGGCGTACCCACAACTCCTCTTCTGATCTGCAGCTGTCCTCTTGATAGTTTCAACTATTAGGCTCATGACTTTGAACTTTTGTGGGACATCAAAGATGTGAAGCAAGTTTATTGCATGGCCTCTGATTATCTTGTGATCACCTGACTTTGGCAAGAGAGTGTGCCTGAGGATCCAGTTGATGGTTGGCAAGCCTGACAAAAGATAATGTACAGATCCAAACTTATGTGTCTCAAGAGCAGCATCTGGGATCTCCTTGTACATGTGTGCCATTGTGCTGTGATCCTTCTTCCTGTTGGCATAGACATCCAAGTCATCTTCACTCTCTTTTGGGGCATTGATCAACTTCGCCCATTCAGCAACCGTGGACTGGTACCTCGTACCTTCAGACATCTAGACAATCCTTTCATCTGGGTAGAAATGAGCTGTTGAGTAGAACTGCATGATGAGCTCATCATTCCATTTTGTGAACTTCTGAGCCACAAACTCATCAACTCCACAAGCCTTGAAATTGTCATGTACATCTGGATAGTGATCCTCATTGTCCTTGATGTAGTCCCAGTCGACCCATCTCATGTCACACACTATGGGCTTCTTGTCAAGCAACACTGTCTCATAGAAGTCATGTTGTTCCTTTGTATGGAACCTGTAATCCACACCAGTCCTCCTCCTGGTGGCATATGGATCAGACTCTCTCCATAGCCTCAGACCTGAGTCCTTCCTTATCTTCATGTTCTCAGCTATTGGATGAGTATCATTGTGATCTAGGATTTTTGGCTTCAGCTTCCTCAAGACATGTGACTCATGATCTTCTTCTTCCATTTCAGCTTCAGGCACTGGGGCCTTGTTCTTTTCCTCGCAGGGATGTTCCTGGTGCTCCTCTTTGGTTTTTGGCTTTGGAGCTGGAGCAGCAGCCTTTGGAGTGGTCTTAGGCTTAGATGGAACAACCCCTGCCCTGATGGCATCACCCATAAGCTTCTGAGCTTTGGGTGCTGGTGCAGCATCTTCTTCCTCTTCCTCTTCAGAATCTTTCATGATTGAGGATCTCACAAGCACTCTAGCAGTGGTCTTTTTGACCCTCTCCTTCCTCTTCTTCCCTTCTGCAGCAGCCTCTTTGGATTCAGATTCCAAAGGGACTTGAGTAGATGCTCTGGCCTTAGACATTGGAATTCTCTTTGAAAGAACCTTTTGCTTCATGCCTGGCTTGGTGGCAGCAGCAGTGCTATATTCCTTCTTAACCACTTTCTTCTTGGAAGTGGCCTCATCCTCAACTGCCACATAGTATTCATCCTCGGATTCAGAGGTCTTCTTCTTTCTGGCCCTGGTGGCAGCTTTGGGTAAGTTGCTTGGGGTGCTCCTGCTACCATCATCTGAACTGCTAGAGGGACTAGTGCCCTTACTCAGGTGAACCTGCTCCTCTGACCTGTTCTGGCTGTCACTCTGATCAGACATATTGCAAACACTGACAGCAGACCCTGTGAATAGATATAGATGAGATAGAGTGGATGAGCATCACAAAATGCAGAGGTTTTTGCAAAAGAATGAGTCAAAAACTTAGTTTTAGTTTTCCACAGAAAGCATTTCGGATCAACCGATTTGTAAACTCGGTGATACCGAAGCAGCTGTTGGAACCTAAACTAGTGAACTCGGTCAGACCGAGTCACAGTTCGGTGGCACCGAGACTGCTAGGGTTTCACAAAGTCCTGAACTCGGTCACACCGATTTGCAATTCTCGGTCAGACCAAAAATTACATGTGCAATGGCCTGAGCCGAATCGGTGGTACCGAGTTCCACAACTCGGTGGGTCCGAGATGGTTTTAGCAGAAATCTAACCCTAAATTTTCAATTCACGACTAAACTACGGAGTGTTTTGACTAGATAAGAATGATCTCAATCGTGGCAAGATACATGGCTAACACAATGTGCTAGGAATCAGATAGGGATAGCATAGTGATCGAGTGCATACCCTAGTTCAGCGGAGAACTCGCTACGGCGGCACGGCGGGGATGATTCCCGTTGACGGCGGCGGAGACCAGCGGCAGGAGGCGGCTGGCGACGAGGAAGACGATCCAGAGACCCTGGAGGCAGAGCGGGCTAAGCGCGGGTCGAGGAGGTTCGGAAAGTTTTCCAAAATTTAACCCGTCGGTATATATAGCCCGACCCTGTCGGTGTGACCGAGTGGAACAACTCGGTGGCACCGAGATTCATAACTGCAAACAGTTACTGAAACTCTATGTGACCGAAAGGTTCGAATCGGTTGCACCGAGGTAGAAAACCTAGATCGACCTAGTGATCTCGGTATGATTGAAATGGGTGAACCGGTCAGACCGAAACGCACAAAGAAGTTTTGAAAGTCTAAGTCTATGACAAATCGGGGACTCTAGTGCTCCTCACACAGAGTGGTTCGAATATGACTTGATCAAATTTTGTGACGCAGCGTGAATAGAGTTTGAGACGAGAAAAGCATAGATAGCTAGAGAAGGTTCTTAGTCATTCTTGTCCATCCACTTGGCCAAAAGAAAAGGAAACCAATCAATCAAAACAACAAGTGGATGTCCCCGAATGAGTAAATTATGCAACCAACATGCTCACACAATAAAATGGCAAATGAAATATGTGGCAAAGCATGCACAAACAATTCTAGTATCTATCAAGCAATTGGCGATGACTAGGTCATCTATATATGAGTATATTGACTTAGGAGTCAAATGAGAACATTTGATCATAGGTCATACTCATCGTTTAAGCACAAGTGGGGTTACCACTTTTACATAAAGCATTGTTGTGTTCACACCATTAGAGTTGCTTTAACTCAATTGTTAGAGTAAAGCTCCCCCTAGATGTGAGATCCCCCCTAAGAGGGATGAACTAACCTTGGGTTTTGTCGATGATGACTTCATGTAGGTGTTGAAGATGTGGATGCTCTATGTTGATGTAGATCATTTGGAGCTATCCTTTGGAGTGAGTTGCACTTTCAATACCTACACGGGTTAGTCCCACAAGGAACAAACAAGGGTATTCATAGACATAGAGTGATGCACACATAAGATGATGTCTATGAAAGCTTTAGGTTACCTCGTCCCTTGTCTTACCAACAAGAGGGTTTGTGACTCCTTGAACTAGTGCAAGATGTGGAAGTTGATTGCACTTGTTCTTGCCAAAATGATAAGAGTGAAGTATATTGGCAGAGTCACCCTCAAGAACTCTTCTAGTTCTTCTTTTTCGGGATGCACACCATCTTGATGGGAATCCTTGGAGTTGTAGTTGTACTTGATGAAGTGGAACTTGATGTAGTCTTGGGAACCCACTTGACCAAGGCCTTAGGAGCTTCTTCAAATGCATCAATTTCCTCTTGAAGCTTGTCCTTGCCTTTTTGCTTGTGGTCTTGTGGTGGAAGATCATCTTGAGCTTGTGTCCCTTTGGATGAAGTAGGATCATACTTCTCTTGTTGAGGAACAAACTTCGTCTTGGGGTATTGATCTTCTTCCCACTCAACTCCATTGGCATTGAACTTTCGTTCAAAACCAATACCTTGATTCTTCCGCTGCCTTCCTTGCTTGCGTACAATTTCCTCGAATTGCTTACTCCCGGCAAGGCTCTTGTAAACACCTTTCTCTATAATTCCCTTCAATAAGCTATTTTCTTGCTCAAGTGTAACTTGGCTAAGAGAATCATTAGTGGAATCAAGAGAACTACTTGAAGCAACAACATTGGATTTAGCATGATTATCGTTACTACTAGAAGAAGAATCCTTCTTGTTCTTGTTACTAGACTTGACTTGAGGCATGTAAGTGGATAAGAGTAAACGCTTGGCAATGTAAGAAGAACTTTTCTTGCAAAGATCATCATTGATTGCCTTTAAGAACTCATGCTCTTGCTCAAGGTTGAGCTTTTTAAAACATAATTTCTCATGAGTCCTTAATAGTTCTCGATGATCTCCTAAGATAGTTTCATGAGCTAACTTAAGAGTGTTTAGTTCTTTAGTTAGAGACTCAATCTTCTCCTTATCATTGTCATTCGTTTCACCATAGTTGTCAATGAGTAACTCATCATCACCTAACAAGTCATCTTCATCACTATTGAAATCAACATACTCGGGGTGTGATACCTTTGGACCTTTGGCCATGAAGCATCTTCCAATTCCTTCATTTGGTGAATCAAATATGTGGTAGGAGTTGGTTGACACAAGTGCTACTCCGGCAACACCTTCATCTTGAGTATGTTCGGAGTCGGAGCGATAGCTTCTCTCGGAGTCATTGTCGGAGTCGGAGTCGGATACCCATTCACCAACATGAGCTTGATGTCTTCGTTTTGTGTAGCTCCTTGATGACTTGTCCTTCCTTTCCGAATCCTTGCTTCTCCGAGGGTGTCTTCGTTCATATCGATCATCCCTACTCCTTCTCTCCCTTGATAGTGATTCTTCTCTTGTACTTCTTCTTTTGGGAGAATCTTCTCTTCTCTTGTGGGGAGCCATACACTCATTGGAGTAGTGTCCGGGTCTTCCACAATTGTAGCAGTTTCGCTCTCGACTAGAAGATCTTTTGTCATTGTAGGACCTTGACTTGGAACTTCTTTCCTTGCTTCTACTCTTGTAGAACTTGTTGAATTTCTTCACCATTAGGCTCAATTCTTCATTGAAGGTTTGTTTCTCACTTGATGATGTGGGAGCTTCACATGAGGCTTTGTAAGCACCACTTGACTTGTTATGGAGCTCCTCCTTATCCTTGAGTGACATCTCATGAGCAACAATTCTTCCAATGACTTCCGTTGGCTTGAGATCTTTGTAATTTGGCATCATTTGGATCAATGTGCATACGGTATCGTATTTTCCATCCAAGGCTCTTAGGATCTTCTTGATGATGAATTTGTCGGTCATCTCTTCACTTCCTAAGCCGGCAATCTCATTTGTGATAAGAGCAAGCCTAGAGTACATTTCAGCGACACCTTCACCATCCTTCATTTTGAACTTGTCAAGTTGACTTTGAAGCACATCCAACTTGGATTCCTTGACGGAGTCGGTACCTTCATGAATATCAATCAAAGTATCCCAAATTTCCTTTGCATTCTCAAGACGGCTGATTTTGTGAATTCTTCGGGGCACAATCCGTTGAAGAGGATATCACAAGCTTGAGCATTGTATTGTAGCATCTTCAACTCATCCGCGGTAGCTTAATGATTCGGTTCTCTCCCATCAAAGAATTCATCTTGCAAGCCAACACACACAATAGGCCAAACGGCGGGGTTATGTCCAAGAATATGCATTTTCATCTTATGCTTCCAACTAGCAAAATTTGTACCATCAAAGTAAGGACCTCTACGGTGATAATTTCCCTCGCTAGACGCCATACTCTCCTAGTTTGTGAAACCAAGGCTATGACCACCAAAAGCTATGGAAATCAAAGCAAATGGAGACCAAAGCTCTGATACCACTTGTAGGATCGAAAGTATGTCTAGAGGGGGGTGATTAGACTACTTGACCAAATAAAAATCTATCCTTTTCCCAATTTTAGTCTTTGGCAGATTTTAGCTATCTTAGCACAAGTCAAGAAATCTTAACACAATTCAAGCAAGCATGTAAAGAGTCTATGAGCAGCGGAAAGTAAAGCATGCAACTTGCAAGAATGTAAAGGGAAGGGTTTGGAGAATTCAAACGCAATTGGAGACACAGATGTTTTTGTCGTGGTTCCGATAGGTGGTGCTATCGTACATCCACGTTGATGGAGACTTCAACCCACGGAGGGTAACGGTTGCGCGAGTCCACGGAGGGCTCCACCCACGAAGGGTCCACGAAGAAGCAACCTTCTCTATCCCATCATGGCCATCGCCCACGAAGGACTTGCCTCACTAGCGGTAGATCTTCACGAAGTAGGCGATCTCCTTGCCCTTACAAACTCCTTGGTTGAACTCCACAATCTTTGTCGGAGGCTCCCAAGTGACACCTAGCCAATCTAGGTGACACCACTCTCCAAGAAGTAACAAATGGTGTGTTGATGATGAACTCCTTGCTCTTGTGCTTCAAATGATAGTCTCACCAACACTCAACTCTCTCTCACAGGATATGGATTTCGTGGAAAGAAGGTTTGAGTGGAAAGCAACTTGGGGAAGGCTAGAGATCAAGATTCATATGGTAGGAATGGAATATCTTGGCCTCAACACATGAGTAGGTGGTTCTCTCTCAGAAAATGTGTATTGGAAGTGTAGGTATGTTCTGATGGCTCTCTCTTTGAATGAAGAGTGGGTGGAGGGGTATATATAGCATCCACACAAAAACTAACCATTACACACAATTTACCAATCTCGGTGAGACCGAAGTGAAAAACTCGGTCGGACCGATTTAGCAAACCTTGTGACCGTTAGGATTTTCGGTGGGACTGAGATGCAACTCGGTAGGACCGATATGGTTAGGGTTAGGGCATAACGTAATCTCGGTGTGACTGATTACACAAACTCGGTGGGACCGATTTTGGCAATAAGTCAACCAGAGAGTTGGTCAGGTAAACTCGGTGGGACCAATCGCTCATTTCGGTGGGACCGAAATGTTACGAAAGAGAAACAGAGAGTTTACATTGCAATCTCGATGGGACCGATCGCTCATCTCGGTAGGACCGAAACGTTACGAAGGGAAACAGAGAGATTACAACCCCATCTCGGTGTGGCCGAAATCCCTATCGGTGAGACCGATTTGCCTAGGGTTTGTGGCAGTGGCTATGACATTTGAAACTCGGTGGCGCCGGATAGAAAGAATCGGTAGGGCCGAGTTTGACTTTTTTTTAGGTCATATGTGGATGTGGAAGGTAGTTGAGGGTTTTGGAGCATATCACTAAGCACTATGAAGCAAGAGCCTCATTAAACAACACCTCATCCCTCCTTGATAGTATTGGCTTTTCCTATTGACTCAATGTGATCTTGGATCACTAAAATATAAAATGTAGAGTCTTGAGCTTTGAGCTTGAGCCAATCTTTTTGTCCTTAATATTTTGAGGGGTCCACATTCCTCATCCATGCCATGCCATTCATTGAGCTTTTCCTGAAATCTTAATCTTGGAATAGCATTAGCTCAATGAGCTATATGTTGTTAGGAATTACCAAAACCACCTAGGGATGGTTGCACTTTCACCCCCCCCCAAACTATACTAGTCATTTTTTGATGAAAATTAATATGACATTTTAGGCATTTTTTAGGACAAATGTCATGCAAATACCCATTTTAGGCATTTTTATGGATGCACGCCAGACAATGTTCTTGTGAGGCTTTCACTGGAATTCGTGTAGCAACATTTGTTGTTAGGAAAATTTGGAGAACTGTGTTAGGCAGTTTTAGGCATTTCCTGGGTTTATCATTAGGCAATTTTTTTGGTTGTGCGGCAGGCAATTGTGTTTTCATTGAAGCTTTCTTATGAGGTAGTTTAGCAACTCATGGCGGGAATTAGTGAACTTTTAGTTATGACATGGCGGACAAACAAAAACAGAGGACCACAATTGCTTCAAAAATATGCAATGATATAGTATGTATTTTTACTTCTGCTTTGCAGGAGTAGTAGCACATGATATCCCAATGCAAATTTATAGGGATTCAGATATGCGGTGTGGGCACTTCAATTTTGTAGATTCTGACTTTATTGTAGGCATTCTAATTGTAGGTTCAGATATGTGTTGTAAGGAATTTTTGGACATATTGTATGCATATTAATTCTACATTTCTTAATATTTGCAGGCGTCTTAATTTTGCATTTCAAAATATATGCACACATTATAATTGTGCATTCTGAGTATATGAACAACAGGCAATATTTTGACATCCATACGCCATTTTTCAGGTAAATTTGGGTTCCCATTGTAGGCATAAGTTGGGTAGTAGCTTTTTATATGTTTTTCATGCTTTGGGCAATAAGTTTGGGCCGAAGATGATATTTTTTGTATGCAATAAAACAAAACAGTAATTCAAACACAATGAATTCCTTTTAACAAAACATAAGAGTAATGGCTGCAAGACTTGATGAAGGCAATTTCTGGACACATTGTAGGCATTTTAACTACAAGATTCAGACATATTTGCAAGTTCAGGAATTTCATTTTTATTAGTTCAAACATTTTTATTAACATTGCAGGTTTGTGAGAATGGACATATTATATCTTCACAAGCCAGCAAACTTCTTTTCACTCAATTGTCAATCTCTATTTCCTTCTTTCGATTTGTTAGTTGCACGAGGACGAGCATGACTTAAGCTTGGGAGGGGGTGATGGCTCGAGATTTTACCACTTTTAGTAGGGGATTTTGATACGGTTTTCACCAGGTTTTCGATATTTCCAACGGTAATCCTTCGTTGGGGAAGAAAACTCATTTTTCCTTTGTTGTGCAGGAAAATATATTTTTGGAAGGAAACTTATATGTCCATTTTCCATCATTATTTCTTACTATTATCTTATATCAATGATATATTTCACATTATGGTGCAATTATAATGTCTTTTCTCTCTTAAAATGGAAGTTATACAAATGGAGGGGGGTTTACCGACAGCTGGAATTCTGGACCTAAAATAGCAACAAAAAACAATTATCCAGAGCTCAAAATGAAGCTTGAATTATTGGAGAATTATTTTGGAATATATAATACATTATGGAACAAAGATATGCCAGAGAGATCCCACCAGCCAGCCACACGGTCAGGTGGCACGACCTACCCCTCGGCCGTGCCCCTTACCCATGTGGGGTTGTGGTAGCTCGCCTCATGATGCCCTTTGGCCATGAATTTCCATTTACCCTAGAAAAAATATAGAAAAATCTTGGGACTTTCCGCCGCCATCTGCGATGTGGAACTTGGGCAGAGCACTTTTGCTCGCCGGCGGAGTGATTCTGCGGGGAAAACTGAAGGAAATATGCCCTAGAGGCAATAATAAAGTTATTATTTATTTCCTTATATCATGATAAATGTTTATTATTCATGCTAGAATTGTATTAACCGGAAACATAATACTTGTGTGAATACATAGACAAACAGAGTGTCACTAGTATGCCTCTACTTGACTAGCTCGTTGATCAAAGATGGTTATGTTTCCTAGCCATAGACATGAGTTGTCATTTGATTAACGGGATCACATCATTAGGACCCATTCCGTTAGCTTAGCACTCGATCGTTTAGTATGTTGCTATTGCTCTCTTCATGACTTATACATGTTCCTATGACTATGAGATTATGCAACTCCCATTTACCGGAGGAACACTTTGTGTGCTACCAAACATCACAATGTAACTGGGTGATTATAAAGGTGCTCTACAGGTGTCTCCGAAGGTATTTGTTGGCTTGGCGTATTTCGAGATTAGGATTTGTCACTCCGATTGTCGGAGAGGTATCTGTGGGCCCACTCGGTAATGCACATCACTTAAGCCTTGCAAGCATTGCAACTAATGAGTTAGTTGCGGGATGATGTATTACGGAATAAGTAAAGAGACTTGCCGGTAACGAGATTGAACTAGGTATTGAGATACCGACAATCGAATCTCGGGCAAGTAACATACCAATGACAAAGGGAACAACGTATGTTGTTATGCGGTCTGACCGATAAAAATCTCCATAGAATATGTGGGAGCCAATATGAGCATCCAGGTTCCGCTATTGGCTATTGACCGGAGACATGTCTCGGTCATGTCTACATAGTTCTCGAACCCGTAGGGTCCGCACGCTTAAAGTTTCGATGACGGTTATATTATGAGTTTATGAGTTTTGATGTACCGAAGGTTGTTCGGAGTCCCGGATGTGATCACGGACATGACGAGGAGTCTCCAAATGGTCGAGACATGAAGATTGATATATTGGAAGCCTATATTTGGATATCGGAAATATTCCGGGTGAAATCGGGATTTTACCGGAGTACCGAGGGGTTACCGGAACCCCCCGGGGGGCTTAATGGGCCATAGTGGGCCTTAGTGGAGAAGAGGAGAGGCGTCTAGGGCAGGGCCACGCGCCCCTCCTGAAAGTGCAACTATCCCTAGGTGGTTTTGGTAATTCCTAACAACATATAGCTCATTGAGCTAATGCTATTTCAAGACTAATATCTCAGGAAAGCTCAATGATTGGCATGGCATGGATGAGAAGAGTGGACCCCTCAAAATGCTAAGGACAAAAGGATTGGCTCAAGCTCAAAGCTCAAGACTCTACATTTTCTATTTTAGTGATCCAAGATCACTTTGAGTCTATAGGAAAAGCCAATACTATTAAGGAGGGATGAGGTGTTGCTTAATGAGGCTCTTGCTCAAAATGCTTAGTGATATGCTCCAAAGCCCTCAACTACTTTCTCACATCCACATATGACCTAAACCAAAAGTCAAACTTGGCCCCACCGATTCTTTCTATCCGGTGCCACCGAGTTCAAATTCCATAGCCACTGCCACAAACCCTAGGCAAATCGGTCTCACCGATAGGGATCTCGGTCTCACCGAGATGGGATTGTAATCTCTCTGTTTCCCTTCGTAATGTTTTGGTCCCACCGAGATGAGCAATCGGTCCCACCGAGATTGCAATGTAAACTCTCTGTTTCCCTTTTGTAACATTTCGGTCTCACCGAAATGAACGAATCGGTCCCACCGAGTTTACCTGACCAACTCTCTGGTTAACTTATTACCAAAATCAGTCTCACCGAGTTTTTGTAATCGGTCTCACCGAGATTACGTTATGCCCTAACCCTAACCATATCAGTCCTACCGAGTTGCATGTCGGTCCCATCGAAACTCCTAACGGTCACTAGCTTTTTTGAATCGGTTCGACCGAGTTTATCAATTCGGTCCCACCGAGATTGGCAAGTTGTGTGTAACGGTTAGATTTTGTGTGGAGGCTATATATACCCCTCCACCACCTCTTCATTTATGGAGAGAGCCATCAGAATAAACCTACACTTCCAACTTACTTTTTCTGAGAAAGAACCACCTACACTTGTGTTGAGGCCAAGATATTCCATTCTTACCATATGAATCTTGATCTCTAGCCTTCCCCAAGTTGCTTTCCACTCAAATCTTCTTTCCACCAAATCTATATCCTGTGAGAGAGAGATGAGTGTTGGGGAGACAAACATTTGAAGCACAAGAGCAAGGAGTTCGTCATCAACACACCATTTGTTACTTCTTGGAGAGTGGTGTCTCCTAGATTGGCTAGGTGTCACTTGGGAGCCTCCGACAAGATTGTGGAGTTGGACCAAGGAGTTTGTAAGGGCAAGGAGATCGCCTACTTCGTGAAGATCTACTGCTAGTGAGGCAAGTCCTTCGTTGGCGACGGCCATGGTGGGATAGACAAGGTTGCTTCTTCGTGGACCCTTCGTGGGTGGAGCCCTTCATGGACTCGCGCAGCCGTTACCCTTTGTGGGTTAAAGTCTCCATGAACGTGGATGTACGATAGCACAACCTATCGGAACCACGACAAAAACATCTATGTCTCCTATTGCGTTTGAATCCTACAAACCCTTCCCTTTACATTCTTGCAAGTTACATGCTTTACTTTCCGCTGCTCATAGACTCTTTGCATGCTTGCTTGAATTATGTTAAGATTGCTTGACTTGTGCTAAGATAGCTAAAATCTGCCAAAGACTAAAATTGGGAAAAGGATAGATTTTTATTTGGTCAAGTAGTCTAATCACCCCCCTCTAGACATACTTTCGATCCTTAAGGGGGGGGGGGGCTTATTGCCAACATGGGTGCCTAGTTTTGCATAAAAAATGGTGTATGTTGCCAAAAGTTGCCTGTTTTCCACTATCCCATTTGACAAAATTGCCTTAATGAGATTCCCAGACCTAGAAAAAGGTCGTGGAGATGTATGGCCCTCCGTGTGAGTACATACTGGTGTTGCTACAACATTCGTGTTCGCCGCTAAAAACGCTCATACGCCGGTGAGGGAAAATCAAATCCCCCCCCCCCAAAAAAAACATAATCAAATTCTCGCAGCAAAATAATACGCTCGAAAATTAAGCTCCCTCTTCTAAAAACCCCATGGGATTTTGTGTTGCACCTTGATAAACCCTCGCACGGACAGTAACTTGAACCCCTCAAAAAATCTCGCTGAAAAAACTCCACAAATCCCGTGGGAGCATTGGCACGTGAGAGACGCAATTGTGTCCCTCGGACACTGTCGGGATTTGAGTCCCCCCAATAGCATATGTCGACGCCGTCTCCTTGAAAACCTCTACCATTGCGTGATGGATAGATGGCTAGAGATGAACTAATCTTCTATAGGAGATGTAGCGGTGCGTCCCTGTCAATCATCGTCGCTTGTGCGCACCACCGATGGTTGCCTCCCCTTCTTCCTCCTCTTCCCTTGCCATGCATGCATGAGGCGCTTGGCCGCACCCATCGCCTCACCACCCCGCAATGTGGTACAAGTATGTCGGTGAGGGCAGCCCCCCGCCCCTTCGCCTTGCCTACCGTCGTTGAACTATCGACGGCCACGGTTCACCTGACACCCTCCTCTAGGTATTCCACCCCATTGTCGCCGCGAGGTGAATGAGGAAAAAGGGGATGATTGAAAATGAGCTCCGCGTGACTACGAAAGAATTCAAAATGGAACAAGGCAAAACGCCACGCCAGGCTGGTACCACTTCAAACGTGTCGCGATCTGGTGATCGATGGGACGGTTGACAGAGCGGCCGCTGGGGACGCTTGAAAGCAAGCGCTCTCTTTGTAGCAATTGGGAGCAAACTCGGACCTGACCGATCCGAACGGGACTGTAACTCGGTATCCGCCCCCGCTCTCCGAGCCACCACCGTCGGGGTTCATAAATGCGTCACCTTGCGGCAGGCTCCGCGCCGCGCAGGCAGATTTAGGTGTGTCGTCTCCGTCCTTGCTTCACCGGCCAGCGCAAGGTACGCACGCTAGCATCAGAATCCAACCCACGCGACCCAACCCTCACCTGCTCTGCCCCATCGCTCCTCGCCTGCCTCCCCCGGCCCCGTCTCCGTCTGTCCATCCACCTCGCCGACCTTCTTCCCAGCTCCTCACGCCGCCCCTCCCTTCCTCCCCCTTCGCGCAAGGCCTCCAGGAAGGATGGACGTCGAGTACCACGAGGTGATTCCTCCTGGCCCTGCAATGCATTGCATGCCTTCGCTCCTCGATTCGTCCCACCGCTTGGTTCTCATCGATTTGGTTGATCCATGTCGTGTGTTCCGCAGGAGTACGTGAGGAACTCGAGCGGGGTGCAGCTCTTCACCTGCGGCTGGCTGCCGGCCTCCACATCGCCCAGGGCGCTCGTCTTCCTCTGCCACGGTACGTATGTAGCAGTATGATGCCATGATAAAGCTCATGGATTTCCGGGATCTTCGTTTGCTTCCCTTCAGTTCAGCAGCTAGTTCTTGCTAGACGAGGCAAGTTTTGTTTTAAACCTCTTTCCTCTTCGCTCATGCTTTGTCTGTTTAATATCTTATCCAGGTTACGGCATGGAATGCAGCGGCTTCATGAGAGGTATGCTTGGTCCAGTTGTATTTTTCTTCCATATACTACTTCTTTCTCATTCTTTTTTTAAACGACTTCTTTCTCATTCTTGTCATCTTAGTTTACTTGTCTCTACATAAACGACGATGAGAATAGCCTGTCACATAGGTCATCGTCTTATTTTGCATGTGAACATATTCAACCTTTACCTCTCTATATGTCCGGCTAGTACTACACAAAGGTTTCACGAGCTGTTCGTGTAGGCATAGGTAGCATAGTATTCTCCTTCGATACTGTTCATAGTCCCCAAAGGCATTAATTGATGGGTTCAGATGAATGCGCTAGCTATATCAGGGGCCTGTAAAAACTCTGGCTCACGGTCCAAAGGCGTCCATAGATGGGAAGGAATCTTACCAACTGCCTATAGTTATACTTACGTCTTGGTTTTGAAAAGGAGGATTATCTCTAGCCTCTGCATCAAGCGATGCACACATAAAATTCTAGTTAGCACTTTAGAAAGGACTAATACTACAAAAATGCAGAATGGAGCCCGGCCTCCATGGAGTTTGAATTTGAAATGATCAAAATTAACATGTTTACATTTAAAAATAATTGGAAAAAATACACATGTACTTAGAGACATAGTGTACAAGTATATAAATTTTCAGTGCTCGCATTTCAAGGCACTTCATCCTGAAGTTTTACGCACATACACATCATATGCTTGCATATTCGGTTTCAAAAAAAAATCATATGCTTGCATACTTGTACAATTGTTTTCAGATTTTTTTTTAAAAAAAGAGAAGTTTGATGTTTTATTTTATTTCAATTTTTTCGGTCTCCATAGATGTCTAGCTCAAAAACACCCTACTCCTAATATTACTAGTTCACAAAGTATTTTTTTAAAAAACCCTATGTCTTCATCAATTGATGAACACATTCATGTTCTAGACACACAATGCAAGATGCTTAGAGAAATAAACTGACTTTTACCCCAGCATCAGTTTACCCAAGCATTAGTGCTTAGTTGTAAACGGCAAATACTTAATTAGTCATCCTGCTATAGATATAACCAGTGATGCCTTAAAACAAATTGATTTATTTTACTAAGAGGGTGCTTGGATCCAAAGGACTATTTTTAGTCTGACTAAAAATAGTCTTTTTTAGAGGCTAAAGTTCCAAGCACCCCTCACTAAAGAGAGGCTAGGACTAGTTTTGAGGCTAAAATTTTTTAGTCATATGAAACCTACTAAAATATGTATTAGCCCTCTCTCTCCTCATTTAATTCCTCTCCTTTAACACATGTGAGTTCTGAATTGAAGGGTTTGAAGGATAATAAATGCTCAATAACTTGATTTTAGTCTCTTTAGTATTTGGATCCAAGCATGGGTGAGGCTAGCAAGTTTTAGTCCAACTACTTTTAGTCATGGGACTAAAACGTATCCAAGCACCCTCTAAGCATCTCTCTAAACACCTTACACTATATGTTGTCTGAATATAGTGAGTCTGGTAATTAAGAGAATGGCCTAAATTAGCACGCTTCGGACCATGGCTGATGGCTGATGGATGGATGCCTTAATTAGCTACGGCTAGGAACGGCGGATTAAGATGGGACTGTTGGTCGATACCAGAAAGGGTAGACACCGCAGTAATTTCCCTCATTTATTAATTGACTGATGCACGCATTTAAAAGCCGACCCGGGCAGGCAGGTCTCAATTCAAAGCACCTGTCCTAATTAACATCCGTGTTTGTAGCATATCTGCACCTGTCCTAATTTCTTAATCACTTATTAGTAGTACACTACTGAAAACCCTGTTGGACAGTCGTGTGCACGCATTGAAATGTGTTCATTCACCTGTCCTGATTAACATCCCTGTTCCTTCTGCACAAGCCTCTATTCACCAACTCCTACCAATCCAAAGGGCTGTTTCAGTCAACCTATTGGCTAATCCCTCCGTTCATATTAGTTGTCGCTGATTTAGTACGAGTTTCCTGAAATTTTTCTGCGGGCTACTGCACATTCGGTCCAAAAAAAGCATGAACCAAGAACTAGCATCAGTGTAACATTTAAACCAGGTGGGGTAGTACTTTTTTTTGCCTAAGGCACTTGGTAGGGGAATTCACATTAAGCTTGCACAACAGTAGACTGTTTTGCATGAACATGAACTACTCTCTAGTAGAACACATATAAATTTAGAAGAATTAAATGTACAATAAGCCAGAATTCAGTGATCTTAGTCACACCCAAACAAAGGTTCATCCTTACTGAAAAGATTGCAGAGCAGAATATTTTACGGGAAATCATGTACACGAAAGGAAGATGATTTTTTCCCTTTTGCAATTTTTTTATAATTTTAAATGATGTTATTTTGCGAAAATTCGCCCAAAGTAGGCGTTTTCATGTTGGTGTGTCACTCTCAGCATCCCTCTGCATGCTTCCACATCTGGGCCTTACCTAAGTCGTGGACACGGGTGTTGGATACAAGTCCCTTTCGTCCACGAGGGTTTTACAGGTGAGCTGCCCGGCCTGCCTGCCTGCCCGCCTGCCAGACCATCAATCAGCGCGCCACACCGTCCCCATCCGCCATTAACCAGCGGCGTCGCCTCCACGGTGGCCTTGTTGGCCGCGTCTGATTCACAGATCTTATTAGAACAGCGGCATTGTCGCCTGCCTTTAATTCGATGGACGGCGCGTACTTGAGGCTTGATATCGTATGCCCCAGCGCGGGCGGTGTCCCATTCCGCCGGAGTAGCTCGATCGCCATTAACAGCGACCAACTACCTCTTGGTCCCCCGCCCCCGCCCCCACCTCCGGCGAGCAACATTTCAGCTTGCGCTGGCTGTGAACTTGTTGCGTGGACGTGTGGCCACCGGTCACCCACAGGCTACAGCGTGCGTGCGTGCGTGCGTACGTACTCGACTCGAGTGGCGTACTGGTCCATCACGGGCGTAATTGAGGTTCCGGTGCTCATTATGATGTGGTTAGCTGCCGTGACTCGTATGTAGCCTCCACGCATACAGTATTCGGTTATAACTGAGTGGAGGTTGGAGAGGATGATGGATGCACACGGTCCACTCTGGCCGCTCTCTTCAATTAAGGATGGGGGTATAGGGGGAGTGGAGTAGACACGACTCCATCAGATGGACAAGTCCTATAGTGCTCTGGTTAGAGTGGTGGTCCTCTGCCTTTCATTAGCGGCTGTTTGGTATTACAGTTAGTGGGAAATTGTTTTTTCTTCAAGCCCAAACTTTAGGCTTTGCCTATTAGGTAGAACTTTCACTGTCTCAAAATGTAAGATGTTTCTTGACACTGATGGTAAATAAAATGAATGAATCTGACAATGAGAATGCCAATGACATTTCTCGGCCTACATGATCCACTAACGACTGATTACTACCGTTTCACAGCGTGCGGCGTGCGGCTGGCGGCGGCCGGGTACGGCGTGTTCGGGATGGACTACGAGGGGCACGGCAAGTCCATGGGCACCCGCTGCTACATCCGCAGCTTCCACCGCCTCGTCGACGACTGCGACCGATTCTACAAGTCCATCTGCGGTACTCTACCACTTTCTTCCCTTCTTCTTATATCTTCAAAAAAGGAAAATAAATCTTGTCATTAACCGTGACATCATGAAACTCGTGCAGGGCTGGAAGAGTACCGGAGCAAGAGCAGGTTCCTGTACGGCGAGTCCATGGGCGGCGCCGTGGCGCTGCTGCTGCACAGGAAGGACCCCACCTTCTGGGACGGCGCCGTCCTCGTCGCGCCCATGTGCAAGGTCTCTCTGCTGCAACCATGAGCATGACCATGAATGGTTTTCCTTTTAGTAGTATTTTCTTCTCCCGCCATGCCATGCATTTCTCTCGACTGACATTGTGGTATCTGTAATGCGCCCGTTCAGATATCAGAGAAGGTGAAGCCGCACCCGCTGGTCATCACCGCCCTGACGCAGGTGGAGGACATCATACCCAGGTGGAAGATCGTCCCGACCAAGGACGTCATCGATGCCGCCTTCAAGGACCCCGACAAGCGCGAACAGGTCGGTGAAATCAAACTCCCCCTCTTCTTCTTCAGAGTTCAGACATCATCGGAGGCAGCCTGAATCTTCATTTTTCAGCGTCCAGAATGTCAATCATAACTCATAAGCAAGCCACAGATAGAATTTTGTTTTTTTACAGAACCGAAACCACGCTAGAGTAGCGTATTTTGTATCATACTAGAAGCTAATCCGATCTTGATGCGTTTCTGCCATGCCGAGCAGATCAGGAAGAACAAGCTGATCTACCAGGACAAGCCGCGGCTCAAGACGGCGCTGGAGATGCTCAGGACCAGCATGTACGTGGAGGACAGCCTGTCCAAGGTGAAGCTGCCCTTCTTGGTCCTGCACGGCGAGGCCGACACCGTGACGGACCCGGAGGTGAGCCGCGCGCTGTACGAGCACGCCGCCAGCACGGACAAGGCCATCAAGCTCTACCCGGGGATGTGGCACGGCCTCACCGCCGGCGAGCCGGACGAGAACGTCGAGGCCGTCTTCTCCGACATCATCGCGTGGCTCAATGCGCGCAGACGCGTCTGGACGCCGGAGGAGCGCCTGACGAAGATGTTGGCGGCGCCCAAGAAGCCCGACATCGACGAGAAAGAACACGGCTCCACGCGGCCTCGGCGGCAGCGCCGGGGCTTCCTCTGCGGGCTCACCGGCCGGACGCATCACCACTCAGAAATGTAGCATGCATGTAACATAGTGCTACAAGATCTGCTCAGTTTATAACCAATGGCGAATAAGGGGCCGATGTGTGAGTAACACGCTTGTAACATAAATAGAGGCAGATAGATCATTCCCTTCCCTCCATTGCAGTGAACATTTTTTTTGAAAGGTTGCAGTGAACATTTACTCAAACTGAAAACACGCTATCTTGTTGTGTTTCATTTTTAAGTATTTGCTTTTTTCTATGTACTATGTTCGGCTCCTTTCATTTTTAAGCATAAGTGTTTTCTCGTACCTTACAACTGAGATGACTTTGGTATGAATGGAAGGAGCCGGACAAATTATGGGTGGGAATAGGTAACCCATGTATCGAGAAGGATCATGAATTCTTCTATGCCTCCACCAGGGTAATCATGGGAAATGGTGCAAAAGCACCCTTTTGGGCCTCCCCTAGGCTACTTGGACGCAACCCCAAGGATATTGCCCCTCTCATTTTTTACGTCTCAAGGAGGAAAACTTGGAAGATGAATGAGGCTCTGAATGGGAACGTTTGGATGCTTAAGATCAACCAGAACACCGTCATCACCGGCAACCACGTTCACGAATTCTTCACCCTTTGGATGGTTGTTACTGACTTCCACCTTAACAAGCTTGCCGAGGATGACATTGTTTGGATGGGGTATACTCTTGTGACCACCCCTTACAAAGCGTAGTTCCTTTGTTTGACTCTATCTCCTATGGACTTCATGGTGTGGAAAGTTTGCCCCCCTCCCCCGCGAAGGTCAAGTTATTTGCTTGGCTCACCTTGCAAGATCGGATTTGGACCGCCGACCGACTGGAGCGTCATGGTTGGGAAAATTGTGGCCTTTGCCCTCTATGTAAGAGAGAGCAAGAGACGACCACCCACCTCTTCGTCAAATGTCGCTTCACTACACGGCTTTGGAACATGGTCGTCAAAAAATATGGGCTTGCGCACATGGACACTGTTGGGGATATAACTATTAGGTATGACCCGCCCAAGAGGGGCTGGGTCATCCCTATAACGACCCATCTCAAGGAAGCCCAAGAGCATGTGGCGGTTCATAGATAGGCTTGGTAGAGGGCCCAGACCTGAAGGCGGCTTAAGGCCCATGATTATAAACCGCCATGTATGTAAACTTGTATTGTAAGGTATATGAGAAAGATCACCGAGCCGGTCACGTTGTATAAACCGACCGGGACTCTGAGGGCTGCAGGACGTCAACCCGTGTATATAAGGGGACGACCTAGCGGCAGCTTAGGACAAAAAACAACAGATCGAGATCCGGGTCAAGCGTATTCGCTCCCTGCTCATCGAAACCCTAGCAATACCAACTACAAATTGGACTAGGCTTTTACCTTCATCATAAGGGGCCGAACCAGTATAAAACTCCTCGTGTCCTTTGTCCTGATTAACCCCTTTAAGCTAACCTCATCGCGATGGCTCCATGACTAAGTCCTCAAACTAGGACATCTGCCATGATAATTCCACGACAGTTGGCACCCACCGTGGGGCTATCGCACGATGGTTTCGAGTTCTTAAAGGGCAACTTCGAAGGGATCAAGGGATACGCTATGGGCCGGATGACCAAGAATCACCGCGGCAAGCTCTACATCGACAACGTAGGCTAGGCCCCGAGGCCGACTCAATTGAGTACGGGTACTGGGTCCCCTTCGGCGGAATCCATGTCTTCATCGGCAAGATCGGCGAACCGGGCCCTGAGCCGGACATCGGCACCGACATCGTCGAGACAGCTCAGCGTGCGAGACCCGCCCGGGTTCGGCCTGCCATGAATCGTGTCTTCGTGGGATTTATCCATGGAGTGTAATCGGAGGACAGACCAGCATCTGGTGATGAGACTGTCGTTCACTCTGATGGCGAGTCATCCACCGATGAGACAGAGTCATTGTATCAACTGCTAGACGACCGGCTTGGAGGCTGTTCTGATGGCGACAGTATTCCGGACCCCTGTGAGCCGCCGAATCGGGTTGCAATCTTCATGGCCAGTACACAGCCCGTGCAGCATTCATCAACGACAGCAGAGTTGATTTCTGGGTCAGCAGTGGCAGCGGCTGCCGGGGCAGGAGGCTCTGAGCGCCCGCCGGCTCAAGCTTTGACTGACTTGCTGGATAAGCTGACAACGCTGTTAACAGCGGTGGTTAACCCGGCGGATCAAGATCGGCATAATGCAGCAATCACAAAGCTGCATGATGAGATAGCGCAGGCTAAGGAGGAGCTAAACGCAGAAAATACCAGGATGGCCGAGGAGCGGGCCGCTTTGGATGCTCAGGCACAACGGATTCAGTCACAATCTTACCGGATCAAGCTAGACCAGAACACTTCCAATGAAGTCATGAGGAGGAGGCATCAGACCCGTCTGCCTTCAGTTTATGAGGCAAGGAATCTCTTTAACACGCCAGGAGCAGGAACCAGTAACCCGACAGTAGCAAACCGGGTCGAAGCGCCGAGGATGGATATGTCGGTTCAGCTACGCATGATGGACCCGCCTCATCAGAACAATAACCCGCCGCAGCACGTGCCGACGCCACCAGGTCATTACTCTAACCCTTTGGATAACATGATTGTTGTGGCGTCACGATTGGCGGCTATCCCGTTTGAAGGTGAGTCACCGGCGGCGGTTGAAACACGGAGGGCTAGAGATCTCCTTCAAACAATGATGGTTCAGCAGCAGGCTTATTCTTATAGCCGTGATAGGGTTCATTCCACCCCTTGCCCAAGCCAGAGTTACAACAGGCATATTGATGAGCCGGCTGTATCAAGAAGCGGGCGGAACCATAACCCGCCCCGTGGACATGACCCGGCGTGCGGCGGTGCTAATGCTCAGAACGTAGTGGATCAAGGTAGAGCGCGTCGAGAGGCCGAGCTGGTGGCTCAGTATGCGGCTCGTCAACCAACTCCGGTTCGTCCAACCACCTCTGTGGAGCCAGGTGTGACCTTCAGAAACTTGGGTGTGCCATGCTTAGTGTCGGATCTGCGTAATGAGCGTCTGGCCAAGGACTTCAAAGGTCCTCGCAAGGTGCCTAACTATACAGCCGATTTAAGTCCCAAGGCGTGGATTGCGAGTTATGAGATGGCTATGGAATTGCTGGATTTCAGCGAGGCTGCATGTGCTAAATATTTCCCCTGATGTTGGAAGGAACAACTCGTACTTGGTTGAAGGGGCTTCCTGCTAACTCCATCGGGTCATGGGCCGAGTTAAAGGCCCGATTCATCCAGAACTTCAAAGACACATGTAAACAGCCCATGTCAATTGTGGATCTGGCTTCCTGCGTTCAAGAAGAAGGTGAGTCAACAACCCATTGGGTGCGCCGGGTCACAACAATCTTGCACTCGTCGGATCGCATCAATGCTGACTTAGCAGTGTTGATGCTGGAGAACAATTGTCGTTTCATGCCCTTAAAGCAGAAGCTAGGGCGGCTCAAACATCATTGCAATGACATGGGGACACTCATGGCGGCTCTCGTTAAGTATGCTGACTCTGATAGGACCAAGGACCCCGAGTCTGATGATGAAAAGCCGGGGAAGGGAAGAAAGAACAACAACGCTAAGGGGCAGCTGTCGGTGTCAAAACCGGCGGATCTCGGGTAGGGGGTCCCGAACTGTGCGTCTGAGGTCGATGGTAACAGGAGACAAGGGACACGATGTTTACCCAGGTTCGGGCCCTCTCTATGGAGGTAATACCCTACGTCATGCTTGATTGATATTGATGAATATGACTATTACAAGAGTTGATCTACCTCGAGGTCGTAATGGCTAAACCCTAGAGGTCTAGCTTGTATGGCTATGATAATGAATATCTCTCCTATCCGAACTAAGTCCTCCGGTTTATATAGACACCGGAAGGATCTAGGGTTACACAAGGTCGGTTACAAAGAAGGGAATCTACATATTTGGTCGCCAAGCTTGCCTTCCACGCCAAGGAGAGTCCCATCCGGACACGGGTGCAGTCTTTGGTCTTCGTATCTTCACAACCCATCAGTCCGGCTCATGGCTAACAGGCCGGACGCCTGAGGACCCCTTAGTCCAGGACTCCCTCAGTAGCCCCTGAACCTAGCTTCAATGACAAGATATCCAGCGCGTAGTTCTGTCTTCGGCATTGCAAGGCGGGTTCCTCCTTCCGAAGTCCAAAATAGTCTTCAGACGAATTGATCGTGTCCGGACCTGTAACACACACCCGTAGAGAGTATAGTATTCCATGAATCCAATCTGGTGACAACTTTGGTAATGTGACGTCACGCTTCTCGGTCATTATTTCGAACCATTTCCCGTCCTGCCGTTCCATGTTTCGGGGCGTGGTTTTCATTGGCATGTCTTGTCGAAGCAGAGACAGTGTCCCCTAATTGCGGGATTTTCATCAATACGAGCGTGGGTAACCCAACCATCCCGCGGGGAAGATTCCTTAGGAATAGGCAGGTTCTTAGGCTTAGGAGGAGGCGTTCAATACCCGCTGCCTTTATAAAGGGACCAAGGGTCGTCCTTTTATGCCAAACCTCTCCTCAGCCTTCCCAACCTCGAGTTCTAGCACCCAAGGTTCGACTTCATTGTTTCAAGCCTCCCCATCATGTCCGGACCCAGCTCTCAAGGTCGATGGGTGGCTTCCTCCATTATAGAGGAGGATATCGCAAAGCTTCGGGCGGCCAGATATTTGACCGTGGAGGTCCACCACAGTCTTCCTGCTCAAGGACATGTTATTCCGACACCCAGATCTGGCGAGAGGGTCGTATTCATCTCCCACTTCCTCCGGGGACTAGGGTTCACTCTTCACCCCTTCGTCTGGGGACTAATGTTTTATTACGGACTAGATTTTCATGATCTAGCCCCGGACTCTATCCTCCACGTCTCGGCGTTTATTATTACATGCGAGGCCTTCCTCCGAATCCCCCCACACTCCGGCTTATGGCTCAAGACCTTCAGTGTGAAGCCGAAGGTAGTTAACAAGGAACAGGTGGAGTGAAGTGGTGCTGTAGTGAGCAAGCTTACCAACACTCTCTGGCCAAAAGGCTCTTTCACCGAAGCCTCCCACCAATGGCAGCGAGAATTGTTTTATATCACGGAACCCCGTAGCACCATGTGGGTAGCTATTCCTGCATTCCGTTCCGGCCCTCCACCACAGCTTGCATCATGGATTAACAAGGGGCTGGACTAGGGATCAGTTGATGAAGGGCAGACTCTACAGAGCCGCATCCGAGCCCTCCTTGAGAGAGACATCGATCTTGTCAACATGATTCAAGTGATGCTAGTTCACCGAATCCTGCCCTGCCAGCGCAGGTCTCGCCGCATGTGGGAGCTCAATTCGGAATGACCACGAACCCTCCAACACTTCTTCGGCACTACACATGAAGGGATGTGGAAGTTGTTTTTTGGGAAGCGAAAACATTGGCCGGACACTACTGAGGACACTGGCCTTAACTGCAACCGTCCGGATACCCCGGTAAGCACTTGTCTTCTGAACACTTTGTAATTACGCATACCGTAATACGGTACTAAGCAGGCTATCTTTCTCCAAGGATGGATAAAGAAGGCGGAACTAATTATGTGTCCGGCCCCTCTACCAGAAGGCCCAACGAATCCTGTTTTAACAAGGATGCTAGCCCTGGCACCATACCAGATGCCTGTGAAGGAGGGCGAGGTGGAGAGTGGAAAGACCAAAGATGACCCCTATTCCAAGGGTACCTCAGACATCGTGTCCGGAGGAATCAAAATTCCCTCATCCGAAGACAAGAGTGAAGGGGGGGCTACCGTCTCCTCCCCTCATGGGAAGAAAAGGGCCGCCTCCGAAGATTGGGAGGAACGGGCTCCTAAGCGAGGCAAGATGCCTCTGTCGGGTGGCTCAGGCTTGGAGGATGCCGAAGCACGATCTCGTGATGAGGACAAGCCTCAGGCCAAATCGTAAGTGAATAAGGATGTTTTAAACACATCCCATTCTTTTCTTATGATGCCTGGCATATATTTTTTTTTGTAGTTCGGCACGCAGTCTTCTTCAACAATCCTCTTCCTCGGGGGACCTTCTCCTTGAAATGATGGAAAGAGAGACGCCTCCACCGGCCTCTCCGCCCAATAGGATGGACGACTTCGAGGTGTCGTCACGGAGGGTCTCCCCCGACCAACAAGTGGTGCGAGGGATGATGAAGACATTACCCGAAGGTAACACCTCGGTGGCCCAGGGTCCGGGGACCAACAATAAAGGCCCCGAATAGTCCGGTCTGCAGCCGGATACGAATGAACGGATCCCTTCAAAGGAAGGCCGTACTCCTACAGCAGCCTCCGGAGACCCAGAGGCACCGGATACATTGACGAACATGCTACCACACGCGTCCGTCTCAAAGGAACATTGTACCTTGATGGGCAAGGTGGTCGAAAAGATCATGTCCGTGAAAAGCGGATTGAATGAGGCCTTCGTGGGCTTGCTAAGAGGCTTCGAGGTTTGTGATGTAATGTTTTCAACTATATTTTATTTGCAAAGATGCACCTGTGTATAGGTAGTAGCCCCTCAGACTCGGGTTGGCTTCCCATGGGAGGCGAACGGAGGATCAAGAAGCAATATTCAAGGACTAATCTGATTAACTTGAAAACAGGCTGCCTCCCCTCTGGCTACTCCCCAGACTACGGATATTACCGAGCTGCAGTGGAAGCTTGACGTGGCCGGGGATTACATTGCGTTAATCAATATGCGTCTTGACGAATCGCAAGGTATGT